>NW_020897689.1:24961507-25042800 GCF_003984885.1 Neopelma chrysocephalum
CTGATACAAAGGAAGATGTGTTACCGTTTCAGGAAGGTGTGGGAGAGGAGTGCTGACAACAGAGCAGAGCAGGCGGAAAAGACACACCGAGGACTTTATAGCTTCAGTTTACATGATATAGGAAGGAAATTCATAAAGCTGAGGTGCAGGAGAGAGATGTGTTTATTTTTCCTGTTTTCTCTTATGCAACTGTAATAAAATTGTAAGAATCAGTTGCCACTGTCAGTAACTAGATATATTTGTTTCTTTGGGGCTTGCATGCACTTGGTTTAGTACTAGGCTGGGAAATCCGTAGATAGGCTGTCATTTTTTTGAGGAGGCCAAAGCCTGAGTTATGTGTAAATGATGTGTCACAGCATCATGTAATGCTTTTTCTCAAAATATTTGGTACTAGGAGGCCTACAGTCCAAAAAGATCTAATAACTCTGTGAAGGCTGTGTTAGAGAGGTAGTCGCACTCCAGGGTGTGCAGTGGTCAGATCCTGGTGAATCCCATAGGCATGCTGAGTAGGCCCGAAGGCAGTGTAAGTAACTAGCTATTAATTTGAGCTAAGTGTCTCATTAATGATATTAAGCAGTGGAAAGTAATATTCAGTAAGCATACCTCTACAACGATTTTGGAATAAATCCGTGTTTTAATAAATCCTTGGGGTTGATGGGCTTCCAGTTTTTGGGGAGTGGTGTAATAAGTCAATGGGTATGGGACATGTTAACCTGAAGTTGCCTATGATTTGATTGTAAAATAACTAGTAAATTTTAATGAAAATGTATTTTGGGGCTCTCTCTGTTCTGATAATAACTCACAAAGAGTGTTTTCATTGTTTATGTAGATGCTTGGGTAACTTGGTTTTTCAGATACTTAGTCAATTACTTCAGTAGTCGATTTTTAAAACTTTGGACTTTTGATGGTCTTAATCTTTGAAGATGTCAAATGTTTCACTTGTTGAGCAATGTGTCTTCAAATTACCTGACAATAGTAAACACTGCATATGACAAACTGGTTTTATCTACTCTGAAGAGATTTCCATTTTTGTCGCAACAAAAATACATAGCTACAGGTTGTGATTTTTTCCTAGGTCTGTTTTATCCACTACATTAATTCATGTTCATCTGTCTTGCATAGTAAAAGGCGAGATGATCTCCTCATCTTTAGGATTTGAAATTCTATATCTCTGTCACTAGACATTTTTTTCCCTTCTGTTAAACTAGTTAGGAAGTGTGTCTGAAGACCTTGTTGTAAGACTCCAGCCCTGGGAGCTGCGGGCTCACAAACTTAGCTAGGAGTTTTACTTTATATACAGGCTTCTTTAATACTTCGAGATAGCGTTAAGAGAATAAACCATGGACTTGTTCCCAAGAGGTATCTTTATTAATTTAGGGGAGAAGATAAGGGAACTTGGCAAAGGTTCAAAAAGGGCACCACACAAGCTAGACAAAATGTTCTACTACGATACCAACTCAGTACATATTAATCCACAGCACTTAAGTCAAAATCCAATCTATCCACAACACTTAAGTCAAAATCCAATCCCTCCAGCTCCAAGCCATCTAAAGCATCAAGAAAGGAGCAGAGAAAGGGAAGCAGAGGGAGAAGGAAGAGAGAAGGAGAAAGAGACAGATTATATAACTACCACTGGAACCTTGTAGAAGATCAGCTCTCACATGTCCACGTGGCAGGGCCACGACACGAGGCAAACACATGCCTTTGGTTTTATCTGCTCTGGTTCCTATGGCCAACCCTTCCAGGTGGGGCGTCTGACCCACCAGCCACTCTGGGATTCCAGGCCAGGGTGAGGGGTAGTATCCTCACTGTCCCTGCCAATCTGAGCCTGGGTTAGGGGCTCTAGGATTTGTGGTGTGTTATAGTTTTCCTGGGCTGTTTGTGACCGACAGCTACTCCGGGACTTCCCCATGTGGGCTCCAGGGGTCTGCCATGAGGGATATGATGCCACCTCAGCTCTGTTCAACCCATCCCTCCATCCTCCACACACCCACCCCCACCCCCTGCAAGGTGGTTCTGACCCAGTAATTACTGATCTGGTGTCTAACAGTTGTGATTAGGGATTTGGTTAAAAAATTTTTAAAAAGCAAGTAAAGTAAAGAAGTAAAGAAAATAACTGAAAGAACCTTTTCTTCAGAGGTTCTTATCTATCCAGATAACTGTCAAAAATCACCTTCACTGAAACCACATTAACTCTGCTCTTAAAATCTGAGTGATTAAGTGCTAGAGAAGTTTGGTATCTGAAAAGCTTCTTGAAGACAAAAGAAGCGTAACTTTATGAAAGCATGCAGATTGTCAGCTTCAGAATCCTGTAAGTTGCCTGAAGATAGTTCAAAGTAAGGGAAGGTATCATGGTGAAATATCCTTGGACATGTTTCTACTATTCTTTAGATCCAGGTGGAAAGTCCTGCACTTGGGTTGGGGCAGTCACCAATATCAGTACAGACTGGGTGTGGAGTAGTTTGAGAGCAGCCCTGTGGAGAAGGACTCAGGGATTTTATCTCAATGTCTGTCCATTCTGACCTTTTTGCCAGGGTCTGTTGGTCAGTTTTTTACTGTGAAGGTGGTGAGGCACTGGTAAAGGTTGCCCAGAGAAGCTGTGGCTGCCCCATCCCTAGAAGTGTTCAAGGCCAGGTTGGATGGGGCTTTGAGCAACGTGGTCTAGTGGAATGTGCAGGGGCGTTGAACTAGATGACCTTTAAAGTCCCTTCCAACCCAAACCATTCTGTGATGCAGTAGATCTAAAATAAGGCTTCTGACTGACCTAGAAATATAATTCCGTGTCTTCAAGTTACCACATCCAAGCTTTATATGCAAAAATACAATTGGTGTTAATATTATCTGCTCATCACGAAGGATTACGGAATATAAAGGTTGATGTTAAATTTATTATAAAATATATAACTGGATATGTTAATCAGAGGGAAAATGCAACTGTAAGTTGACTTTGGAAATATAGTAAGTTGGTGGGTTCTTGTTTTAAGGTTGCATGTCTTAAGACTTTTTTAATAAGCCTTTAGAATATCAACAGAGATGGTAGAGCTATCAAAATGTTAGCATTTGTTTCATGGTGTATGGTAGGTTTTACGGAGAAATAACTGTTAACTTAGCCAATTCTTCTGCTCATAAAACTAGAGGCTGTGTAGGAATGTAATTATTTATTTTTCCTATATAAAGTTTTAATGAGGGGTGATAATAGAAAGTTGATGTTAAGACATGTTTCAGCAAGAGGAATAAAACACCCAACCAAACTATAAATGCTCTTACAAAGTAAAAATATTTATAAACAATGTCCTTTTCCCTGGCAACTGCAGAGTGTTTTTCTTGTTGCTTGAGGGAAGGAAGAGGGAAACACCTGGAATTTGTTTGTTGGACAAATTGAAAATCAACCTGTTGGATTGTAAACCTCTGACTTTGAGGACAATGATAGCTTGAGGAGCCACTCATTGAGAACATAATAAATACTTAGAAGCCCTGTGAGCAGATAATGTTGGTAGCCTCACAGTTGCTGTTAGCAGAATTCCCTAGGACATACTTTAGTACTACATAAAAATAAAAAGCTTTTTTAGGTCTCTTACTAAAGAATACTTACATGTTTGTTGTGATACAGGGTGTTTATCTTGAATTTAAGAGGTCCCAAACCATGTAATTAAAAACTTCTTTTTTTTTTTGGTGGATGTTTCTTGATGTTGTCAAAACTCTGCTGTCATCAAGAAATTGCGGTTCTAAATGGAGATACTGAAAAACTGAACTTCCTTCTTTGAGAACAAAATTGGAGGATGTTTGAAAACTAATCTGTCTTAATTTGTCCAGTTGTTTGAGCAGCAATAAAACCAGAAGGATTATGAGACAATATTGGTAAAACTGCAGGCACTATGGAGACAACACCCAGTTATAACTCAGTTAAAGGAAATGCAAATAATACCATCTTTTAACTTTCTCAACTGTCTACTGAAATAAACACCTGAATTGACAGTGATTGAACAAGAGCTGAAATTTGATCTTCGTGAAGAAGAAAAGTGGTTTGGAGCTGCTCTTGTCCATGGTGTTTTGCTTTGCTGAGGATGATTGGATGTCCTGTAGCGAAGTCTCCAGTCAGCAGAGTAGAGGTCTCTCTGTAGTCTGCTCAGCATCAGCAGGGTATAAGATGCTGTTGTGCATCTTTAGTTACAGCTGTCTAAAGACTGTCTAGACAAGCGGTGGTTGCTGGGTTGGGTGAGCTGTCCATGTTGCTAGGGGAGAACCAGCACAGGATCAGCACCAGCTTCTGACTGGAGCACAGGGCAAAGTCTATTCTGATACTCAAAATCTTGTAAAGGATTGGCTTTAACTAACTGAAAGGTTGCCACTCCCTGTCAATATTTATACAATACAAACTGTCATGGGGACAGTATGTAGGATCTCTTTATTAATAGATCCTTATTTAAATCTAACTGTGGACTTCTTTATTTTAGCATCTTCTCTTAAAGTTTTTAAATGCATTAATTTCTCTGTTTCTTTCGCAGAGTTGAGAAATATGTGAAAGTTTTCTTGTTTGTGGGTTTGTTTTTTTTTTTTTTAAGTGCATGATCTGCGATGATGCAAAGACCTAATGCTTGGAAACCTCTGTAGGAAACACTGCACAAACTAAGGCTTTAATTTGGACTTTAGATTGGAACTACCTAAATGTGTTTCCAGCTTGTGTGTTTCTGGGCTGCAGAGCTTTTAATTGAACTGAAAATTCACTGAAATGAATTGAAGTGGAATACATACTTGTTTTTTCTTACAGATCTTCATGAGTCAATACACTTAAAAAAAAATCCTTGAATTCTAGTAGTTATGCAAATATTGAGTAATTATTTCTTTTATATTTTTTCTCTTAAAAGCTGCATATTATTCACATGTATTAAATTCCAAGGTACGAATACATTCAGAGGAAAACTTGATGTCAGATATCTACATATGAAATGCATTAATACAAGGTGGCTTTTTTCCCGTGTAGTCTCTGACTGAAATGAAAATACTGTTTGTGTGGAGTCTGATCTTCATTTTTAGCAAATAAATAATGGCCAGAAAAACCCCCCGACTACACAAAACTTTATTGTGTCATCTGGAATGTGCTTTTTGAAGAAGAGGAAGCCAGAAGCTTCTCTTGACATCTGGAGACTTCAGCTAGGAAATTTTTCCTAGTTTTGTGGTTGGAGAAGTTATGTTTTTCAGCAGATGATTAGTAGGGCTTGTATTATAGCCATAATGGTTATTTCCAGTGGGAAAGTGTGAAGGAACAATAGTCAGGACATTCATCTCATACTGGCTACTGTTTGATGATTTGTTTCTCTCTAAATCAGATATTTTGGATGATGATTTCATAGTTTGCCTTTGTACTGTTTAATATCATGTGCACAGTGAAAATAGTATTTTGTAAAGTACAACTGGTAGTTATTTCACAGAATGATTGAGTCTAGAAGGAACCTCTGGAGGTCCCTCACCCCTCTGCTCTGGTAGAGTGGCCTAGAGCAGGTTACAGAGGATGGCTTTTGAGTATCTCAGAGGTGGTGAACTCCACAACCTCTCTAAGCAACCTGTAATTTTCCACTTCTCAGCAGTACGCTTATTTGGTTGATGCTTCACATAGAGGAAAACAAAATTCACCATAAGTAGACAGAACAGTCATCAGTGCTCATTTGGTGTTTGTTTGCAGAGTTCTCTAAGCATTTTGGCCTTCTTGGTGAGTAAAACTCTTTGTAGCCCAAACAATTTTCTAAAAGGCATCTACCACAAAAGACCAGAGGAACTTTCTGCATGGAGGCAGTTGTAGGTTTGGAGATTTTAAGCATAAAGATTTTTATCTGAGGGGCCAGTTGCTGTGAATTAATAAGCTCATGTTTAATTTGGGACTGCGGTTGAAACATGGTAGATGTAGAATTTTTCTGTTGGAGGAAAAAAGAAAGAGTGAATGCCTTGCTGTGATATTGAGTTTGCACTCCAGGAGTGCCACTTCAGTTTTCCATGATTGTGAAACTTGGTAGTGTTGTATTTTCTATATCTGTATACACACATCATTTTCCTTCTGACAGGCAGTGAGAGAGGCTGAGTAGGACTTCCTAATTAGCATGGGAATGTGGAAGACTTTTTAATACTGGTGGGACAGGAACCTGTCCTTGGGAGATAGGTGAAGAGGAGAGACTGCCTGTGGAGTTGTCAGGCAGAGTCTTCGGCAGAGAGATTTCAGCTTCAGACTTCCACTTCGGAGAAGCTAAAGTGTAAGGTGTCAGCATAACAAGCACCATCTTCCTGGAGTATGGATGACAGGGTCCAGCACGTTAATTCCAGCTCCAACAACCGGGAGCTCATTTGACTACAAGTGTGAAGTGACTCTTTCAAATACTTTGGAGGGGAGGAAACCTCTCTAACCAGGAGATAATAGAGTAGGAGTAAACAGTGAAGATTCTTCAGGGAGGAGTGAGGGTAAGGGTAGGACAAGGAGTTAGTGCTGGTTGTACTTGCCTTGTGCTTTTTAGGAGGTGCCAGGTTGTGCAGAATAATACCAGGCAGGACATGACACTGTAGCTGAAAATAGAGATAATACTGATGCCTCACACCTTTGTCTTGATACTATGCATTTCTGTCAGTGTTAGAGGTGGAATCATAGAATTTTCTCATGAGCCCTTCTCTGTTATGAAATCTGATTATACCAATGTAGTATTATACTAATCTCTTAGAAAGTAGCTTTGATTGTAGGCATGCAAAGAACCCTGTCAATATTAAGCTGAGAGGATTTATTCTCCACTGTAAAAGAGGAAAGATGATTCTGCGACATCACTGACAGTCTGCTTACTGCTCTAATACTTGATCTGTGGGTAGCTGTCCTCCTTCAACTTAATTTACTACTAAGTTCATTGGCAATTGCCAGCATGCCAATCATATAATTTTTGGTGGTCTTGGAACCGTTCAAACCTGCTCTTATATGCTCTGTATCTTCTTTTATAGGAGTACAAAGCAAAAGTGGTGCCAGCCAAATGGTAGACTTATTAGGAATTGAAGGTTTTGCTTTGCTAGAATTGGCAACAGTGGTTATGGCTTTTGAAACTGGAGCTATTGTTGCCAGTACTAGTGGAGGAAGGATGATGTTGGAAATAAGAAAATGCCCATGAAGAACTGTGGAGTGAAAGCTGAACTAGTGATGTGATTGTATACTTTACTGGGTTGCTTTTTGTTTGAGGGGTGTGTTGGTTGTGGGTTTTTTCAATACCCTGAATTTATAATTGGAGATGTCATTAAAGAGCTAAACTTTCTCTGTAGAGAATAAAGCATTGTGCTTCCTGGAAGAGCTTTTGTCTTCTATCTTTTACTAAAATGCTCATGGCTATTTTTAGCCGTTCTCATACCCCACAAACTGTTTTGTGCATATGGTTTTGCGATGTAGCATGACCTTAAAATGTTCGGAGATGGTTTTGCCTTGTAAAATCAGATGGTTGGAGGCTTTGTCAGAGCTAATCACATTGTGGTTCTGAATCAACCTATGATGACTCTTGTTAAGGAGACCATATTCAGGAGAATTCTGGATTATTTGTCTAAAGGATAGAGTTGTGACACAAAAGAGGTCTTGTATCAAATAAGCTACACGCTCAGAGCTGTTCATTGATTCTGCATGGCAGATTAGATTGGAGTATGGAAAGGACTAAATGTCTCTCTTGCTTTAATTCTTGATGAGTGTAAGGTCAGAGGAGTCTTCTCTCCTTTTGTTTCTTTTCTGTCCTCAAATGCCTTCCGGCTTTCATAAGAAAGCTTTTGTCCTTCTTAATGCAATGTATACATGACACTATTTTCATCAGTAGTTTAGACTTGACATGTAAGCAAAGATGCCATTTGAAGTAAAATTAGCGTGTTGATTATGCTGGTGCTGCTGGAACTGCTTCGGTGCAGGGACTGCAGGGACTGTAAACAACTCTGTGACTTTCTGCCTTCTATACAGTTGATTTTGGCTGCCATCAGGGAAGAGTCTGGATGACTGCATTGTTCTTGACCTTTTCTTTTGGTCAGTCTCCTCTTTGAGCTCCTGGCAAAGAAAGGCGTCAGATTAACTTCACCTTCATATAAAGAATAGTTTCTATCATATAAATAATTGTTTCTGTCATAGCTCTTGGTATGTTCATGGGAAAGAAGGGTCTGAGAACCATGAGTTGCAGGGGAAAGGAAAAAAGGATTTTTTTTTAATACCCTTTTTTTGTTGCAGTTTTGACAAACTCATAGATGTGGTCAGGAATAAAAGAAAAGATTGATTAAAACCATTTATTTACAGGTCAGGAAGTTTTTTTTTAAAGTTTCTGATGCCCTGGGAGTAGAAGCTTAATTTTTCAATTTAAGATTCAACCGGAATAGGCAGCTGAAGATTTTCCTTCGAACCAGGCTGTCTTGTGAGAGGTTGTCTAACTGTCTAACCAAAGCAGGACATCTTTCGCTTTCTATCTTTCTTGTGCATTTCAACATCAGCAAACTTACCCTCCAGTGGTGTTGTATTACAATTATTTTGCAGGAGGAAATAACAGTATTCAACGAAGGTGTATTGTAGAAACAAGTTGATGAAATCATAAGCTGTCTTCTGACTGATAATTTCTCTTACATGTGTTTACATTTAATTAAAAAAAAAGCCTTATGAAGTGATGGGTTAGCAAAAGTGGAAAAAATGGGGTGATGAGTTTTTTTGCGAATTACATTCAAAAGTAATCTGGTGTTTTTACAAAATATATTTATTTTCTCAGAGAAGTTGGAATCAATGTAACCTCTTTTATAACAGTGGAAAAAGACACAACCTTTTTTAACAAGTAACTTGCAACTTTGAGCTAAAGCTTATGCTTAAGATTAGACAATTCCCTGTAGATCTTGCTTTTCTTGAAATCGCATCATGATAAACAAATGGGTTTCAGGTGTAATGAAATGCAGCTCATAGAAATGAGCTGGTTTATTTGTTAAGCTTCCTTTCTTCATCTAGAAGAAAGTGGAAGCAGTGTTAACCATAAGAGCGCATGGTTAAGTTGGACAAGATGCCTGTGTACTCATCTCTGCAAAACACAAGAATCACTTAATTTCTTTAATCCTGAAGGGTGATGTCTGTTGTCAAGATCTTATGTTTCTTCACTCTTTGGATACTTTTAATTTTACTTCTGCGGTAGAAGTGAAACAAGTAATCAAGTTCTGATATGAAGAGGAGGAACAACTACTTGGGCAGTCAACAAAAAAAAATGGTTTTGTCAGTAGTGCTTATCCTGTCCATTCATAGTCTCTTGAGTTAATTCTTAAACTCGTGCGGTGGATATTTGCCTACCATAAATTACTTAACAGTTTGGTAAAACAACTTTATCCTTTTGACTTTGAGATTGTGGAAAGTCAATCATTCCATTTAAATACTTCCTCTTGTTTGAGTACCAATCAGGTATCTTCCTGAAAAGACAGAGAAGTTGAAATCAAAATTGGTGTGCCATATTATCCTCTTGCCTTCTACTTGGTAAATGAAATATCAGCAAATAGGGAGCATCAGTTCTGTGTCCTTGATATTGTGATATGTCCTTCTTTACTTTTGAATATTTGTAACTGCAGAACACAACAGATTTCACTTGTGGTAGGGAGTGGTAGGGTACAAAATAAATACTCTTTGTGCAAAAGGAAGTCTTGTCCATCTGTAAGATATAAATGCAAATATGAAGGTTGGAAAAAGAAGCGGAGAAATTAGGAAGATGGTAATTAAAGATGATTTTGGGGTTGGAATTGTTTGTGTGGCCTATGGTGACTTCTGTCAGGGCTTCCTGATTTCTTTACGCTTTTTGTGAGACTGTTTTGAATTTCTGTTTCCTGCATGTAAAATAAGGAAGTACTTTCCTCCACCCCCACAATTTGTGGGTTTGATGGTGTGGAAGCAAGCTACTTTTTGTACTCTTTTTTAAGGGGTAGGAAATTTCAGTGGTAGGACCACGGGATATTTGAAAATCAGACATCAAACTACAAGGACACGTGCGTCAAACATCAATGGCCAAAAAAAACTCTACAGGAAGACTCAAAAGAAAGGTGTGAATCTGTTTAACATTGCATCTTCATTGGTATGTTACAAACTTCTGTTTTCATATAAGCCATTGCTTTCAGATTCTTAAGTGTTTTCATAGACTCATAGAATATCCTGAGTTGGAAGGGGCCCACGTCGACAATCAGCTCCTGGCCTTATACTTGACAAACCCCAAAAATCACACCATATTCCTGAGAATGTTATGCAAATGCTTCTTGAACTCTAGCAGGCCTGGGGAGCCTGTTCCAGCACCCAGCCACTCTCTGGGTGAAGAAGCTTTTCCTAACATTCAACCTAACTCTCCCCTGACACACTCCATGCCATTCCCACAAGTCCTGCCACTGCTCACCAGAAAGAATAGATCAGCACCTGCCCCTCCACTTCCCCTCACAAGGAAGTTGTAGGCTACGATGAGGTCTCCCCTTGGGCTCCTCTTCTCCAGGCAGAACAGACCAAGTGACCTCAGCCACTCCTCACGTGGCTTCCTTCTAGACCCATCACCGTGTTTGTGTCTCTCCCTTGGATGCTCTCTAATATATTTGTATCTTTCTTATATTGTGGTGCCCAAAACTGCGCAGAGGAGTCAAGGTGAGGCCACACCAGTGCAGAGCAGAGCGAGACAATCCCCTCCATTGACTGGCTGGCGATGCTGTGCTTGATGTCCCCCAGAGCACAGTGGTGACTCACGTTCAACTTGCCATCGACCAGGATGCCCAGGTCCCTTTCTACAGCACTGCTTTCCAGCATCTTGTTCCCCCCTGTGTGTACATCCAGGGTTGCCCCATCCAGGTGCAGAATCTGGCACTTGTCTTTGTTTGGCTTCATACAATCGGTGATTGCCCATCTCTCTAATTCATCAACATACCTCTGCAGGGCCTCCCTACCTTTGAAGGAGTTGACAGCTCCTCCCAATTTAGTATCATTGGCAAACTTGCTTAGTATTCCTTTGAGTCCTGATGAAGACGTTGAAGAGCACAGGGCCTAAGATGGAGCCCTACAGAAGCCCTTTAGTCACCAGATGCCAGCCTGATATTACTCCATTCACTATAACCCTTGTGCCTGACCTGTGAGCCGGTTGCTCACCCACCACATGATGTGTTAATCCAGCTGTGTGCTGGACATTTTGTCTAGAAGGATATAGTGTAGGACAGTATCAAAACCTTTACTGAAATCAAAAAATATTACATCGACTGGCTTCCCTTAATCAGTTAGGTGGATTACCTTGTCATAAAAGGGAATTAATTTTGTGAAGCAGGAGTTTCCCCTCATGAAACTGTGCTGGTTGTGACCAATGACTGTGTTGTCCTTCAGGTGTTTTTCAATAACTCCCAGAATAATCTTTTCTGTAAATATCACTGAAGTGAGACTGACAGGCCTGTAGTTTCCAGGGTCATCCTTTTTGCCCTTCTTGAAAACTGGGACAATGTTTGCCAGCTTCCAGTTGGCTGGAACCTCTCCAGGTTCCCCAAACTGTTCAAAAATCAATGAGAGGGTTGTCATTTTGAGTTAGAGTTGTATTTTTCTTTAGTACAGACATTCCCACAGATAAGTAGGGGAAACTGATCTGCGTAGGCATAGACTTATGACTGCAAAATACTGTTTTTTAAGAAAATTAATTTCTCTGCATATTAATGCATATTAGGACACTAGCCTAAAAATTACTTTGCTTCAATATAGTAAGTAAATTTTTACAATACGTTAGCTTTTTTAGTAACATGGAAACTTTAGTGTTCATAATGTTCATCAGTCTCTATCCTTGCACTGAATGTGTGGTACGGATTTGTATTTTTTAGGGAGAAAATTGTAGACAAATGATATGGTTTGAAGCTGGCTCCCTGCCAAGTCTCCAAACCTTACCACCAGAAGTCCCCCCCCCCAACAAAAAAAAAACCTCAGGGAGAAGAGGGAGAAAAAAACTAAGAAAAACCCGAAAACGAGAGAGAGGACAACCAAACTGATATATATAAATATATTTACACTTATATACAATTTCACAAGGGAAAGGGAAAGGGGAAGGGGAAAAGGAACAAAACTAAAATAAAATATATATATATATATATATATCCCAATCAGTAGCCCGAGATCTAGTAACTAAAGAACAAAAGAGTTAGCAAAGAAGATATCTCACTACTCTCCTGGGACAACCGAGAGTCGCTCCGGAACGATCGCCGGCAACCTCTGTCTCCCAAGGTCGGCAAGGCCTAGCCAGGCCTCGCTCCCCAACACGGCAGACTCAACAGCAGGGAACCTGCACCTCCAAGCCGCCGGAAGGAAAGAGAGTGAAGGCCTCTCCTCCTCTCTTCTTATAGTCTGGCTTACGTAAAAATCGTAGGGAATACTGGGTAAATCTGGACCCTTCCTTGGTTACAAACTGGTCACCAAGGAAGGCCTAGCCCAAACCACCACAACAAATTAAAGAGGAGCTTCATGAAATTTGATGTTTTTAATGGAAAAATGTCAGTACTGCCTGACTGTTTGAACTCTGTTGTGCTTATATATGAAGCTATTACAATGAAGATGTATGCATTTTTAATTGCAGTTAAACTGCAGTGTCTAATCAGCTGATAGTGCTTAGTAGTATAACAGGAGACTGTTCCTGTTTGCCATAGTTTCCAGTAGTGTAATCACTGGAGAAAAGGGGGAAAGATCACTAAAAAGTTCCATTGACCTAAGCAGTTTGAGGATTGTAATAAATGAAGTTCATTAGTTTTCTGAAATAATTCTGCTTGTTAGCTTTACATATTGAGTAGGTAATGGTTTCCTACCTTAATGAATTCACGTGCAATTACTGCTTGCCTTTTACTTTAGGTCTGAAGGTGTGCTTAACAGATTTCCAGGAAAGCCTTACTGTGAAAAGCTTCATTAATCACTTGAGATCATCATTGAATAAATGCATTGGCTAAAAAGAAAAGATTTATGTTCAGTACATTCACAGACTTTTATATACATATATACACACGATATATGATGAAAAATATGAATCATGACATGCATTTTCCTTTAAAATGAAAACCTGCAAGTTCAGTTGAAGTACTCTAAGCTTCAGAAAAAAATGATAGCTTTTGTTTTCAATGCATTTCAATGTACAATTATAATTTTCTACTCTAGATTTTGTTAGAAGGAACTACGTTGAGAATATTCCGATATACTGAGTGATTACATCAAAATGGCACAAGGAATAACCTACATAAAGTTTACTAATACAGAATCAAATTATAGTTAATTTTAGTCAGACATCAAATATATACTATTTTAAAAATGTATCAGATCTCTTTATGGTCAATGGTTTTTACTCAAGCTGGCAGCCTGTTACAAGTAGGGTCTTCCAGGGATGGATACTGGACCTAATACTGTTCAGTGTCTTTCTAAATGATCTGTATAATGGGTTTGAAAGCACCCTCAGCAAGGTTGCTGATGGCACTAAACTGGGTAGTGAGGGGGACCCTTCAGAAGGGAGAGACAATTCAAGACAGACATTGACAGATGGGAGAGGTTTTAAAGAAGGGTGGCAAAGATGATCAAAGGGCTGGAGAACCTGCCTTGTGAGGGAAAACTGAAGGAGTCAGCCTGGAGAAGGCTCGAGGGGACCTCATCACAGTGTTCCAGTACTTAAAGTACAGCTACAGAGAAGATGAAAGCTATTTTTTTGTGAGGAGCCATGTGGAGAAAACAAGGGACCACAAGTACAGGTGTCACTGGGAGAGATTTTCTATCTGTGTAAGAAAGAAATTTTTTACTGTGAGAACAGTCATTGGAACAACCTCCCCAGGGATGTGACAGAGTCCCTGTCATTGGAGGTTTTCAAGACTCAGCGGGGTGCTAGACAGTCTCATTGAGGCTCCTTTTTGCATGAAAGGTTGGACCAGATAAACTTTTGAGTTACCACCAAATCTGGGCTGTTCTATGGTTCTGTGACTGTCAGTCTTTTGAGCAAATAACCTTTACAGTGTTTTTCTGGTTGGTTTTCCTTTTGCCTTTTTCTAACTTTGGTTTCAGAGCATTAGTGAAGTTCTTAAAATCAGTATGACAATATGTTAGCAGCAGTGCTGGTTAAGCACAAAGTAATTATATGTGCTATATGTACAAATTACTTTCTCAGCTGTATCTATCAAGGTCCTGTTTTCTGAGGGAACGCTGAACAGGACATGATGTCTGTGCTGAGCAGTGCAATGTTCATGTCATTTCTCTTGTAACAGCAGATCCGGTCTGATGAAAGTGAAGAGACTTAGGGAGGAAAACCTTTAAAGCTGGTGGCCCCAAGGGATGGAGGAAACTCAACCACAGAATGCATGCACAACAAATCTAGTTTCTAAATGAACAAAAGGATAAACTGCTGTAATTTTCTTATATCTTTTTCCACATAAATGTCAAGTATAAATTTCAATAGTACCTGAATTGAAAAAAATAGGGAAAACAGCTTCCATAGAGTTAATTCTTTTCATGACATCTAATACTTCTTAAGTGAAGATGAACTCTGTCTGGAAGGAGGAAAGAAATATTCCAAAGATTTAAACCAGCAAGTTCCAATTATCCATTTAAATTGAAAATCTCTGCTAAGCTAAGAGAAACTTCTAAACTGATCAGGAGCTAATGGGAGTTCTTACAAAACTCAGTAAGTTTTGTCTCATGATGGCTTCAGATGAGAAGTTGCTTAATTAGTATATAACTCTCCAAATTAAGAATTAGTATAGAATAAAGTTTTAAGTAAATGGGATGTAATCCTTTTCCTGAGTATGGAAGTAATACTTATATAGTCAACTGTAGCCAAGCAACAGTTAACTTTTACTATTTATGCCCATTTTATTTGGGCATACAATCATGGCTTCAAGTATGCTTTCAAAAAATAACTGAAGTTATTGAATCTGTATTTCTGATGGAGCCCTAAGAATTATAAAGAAAAAAATGCTCAGACTATGCTCTAATTTCAAGTGTTTTTTTTTCTCAACAGATTATTATTCTCTAATAAAATTTAGGAGTGCCAGGGATTCATTTTAGAATTTCACTTCTACAGTGAGCCTGGTGTTAGGGTGATCTGTAGCAACAATCCTCAGGTCTGTCTTTTCAGGCCATCAGAAGAGAGGCCACAGTATTTTTGCAACAACGTCTTGTCTCTGTTTTGTAAGTCAGCATCTAATACAGCTACAGCCCTTGTGCTGCATTCTGCAGCTGTAGTATTTAGACATAGGTCTTTTAAAATTAACCTTCCTTTTATGTTTTGGGTTTGTGGGCTGGAGGGACAGCTACCATGATAAATAGCAGAAGATGTATTAGATGAAATAAGAATTCACCAGAAAAACTCAGTGGAAAGAGCAAATCAATTTCTAGCTATTGCCTATGGTCTTTTCTTCACTGCAGCTGTGTAAGGCCATTGGCATCCTCCATTGGCTTTTGAAGAAACTAGATCCTCCAACATCTGTTGTGCCAAACGGGCAAATTCAAGCACTGTTACTCTGGTGTGGCAAAGAAAAAGGTTAAATCAGGGTATCATTTGGTTATCTTTTTACCATCAGCTTTCTCGTTGTGTTTTATTTAGTTCAGAATACATTGTGTTGGTAGTTGACTCATGACAAAACTGAAGATGTAAACCACATTTGTCTTTTAAGACACTTAAAAGTATGCTTTTCCCTTTTTACTGAAAGCAGCAAATTTATTCTGAGGATGGGATAAGAAATGTAAGCTATCTTATCTTAATTTTGACTTTGCCTTTTTTAAGATCATGCTACTGGTAATTAAAAATCAAAATATGTTTTTCACATGCTCATGATATTGAACAGCATTTGGAAACAGAGCAAGTCAGGTTGTGGGATATTCAGAAGATTTTCGGTTGTTAACATTTAATTTTATGTAGAAATAGTATGTGAGGATTTAGAACTACTCCACTTGGCTCTTTTTCTGAATTTTCCTGCTCTTCTGGACAGCCATTAACTTTCATATTGGTTTTCAGAAGGAACAACTTGTCTCTTCTTAGGTGTGTTGTAAGTTTTCTGCTGTGTTCTTATTTCTTTATGTACAGTGTGTCAAAAAATGGTGTAGTCGATATTATGAGACATATAGTCATCTCTACCTGTGTTCTCATTTATAAAAGTTGACTTTTGAATGACTCTGTTAAACCAGACTAAGTGTCATCTTATCTTCCACAGAAGAAATGGATTAAGAGGTTTTTCAATGAGGTAAGGTTATATAAGATTGCAAATTGGTTGTGTCATAGTTCAATAGGCAGACAAAGGGACAAAAGTACTAAGAAAAGAACAGTTCTCATACTTGTCCCTTAAACCTAAATTGGAAAGAACAATAAAGAAAGGTCTAAGCATTTGGGTGTGACATGATCTTAAAGCTGATCTACAGTCATTGAGAAAAGAAAGTCAGTTCTATTTGCTTCAAGTCATACAGTGTGCTGACTGAAGCAAGGGGTTTTTTGAGTGTGTTTTACATGACAGTATTCAATGAAATGCTGCATTGGTTGTATTGTCTGGAGCATTGGTTGTCTTAAGGATAGAGCTTTGCATCATGAACTGCTTGTAATTTTACAAGTGCAAAAGAATTTCTGTCTCTCTCTCTTGAAGTTTTTAGTCCTTATTTCTCTTGCCAAGCAAACAATTTGTAAAATGTGAACCTGACTGAAAGGGATAGATTACATTTTTTTTATTATTTTAAAGATTTGGTTGTTTGAGATGTGTAAATGTATGTATACAGAATGTATGAACACACATACTTCCTGCTGTGAGACCTTTCCTAATGTCAGGTGGTTGGGTTTTTTCCTTTTCTAAATCAAATTGCTTATCTGTAATTCAGAGTCTTGTTAAGTATAATGACAGTCTACTTCAATGCCAGTGCATTTTGTTGGAATACCACAAAAGATGTAACTGCCTTCCTTATTTCCTCTTTAAGTCTCTGAGGCTATGTTCATTTAGAAAATGACCGTGATTGGTAACAAGCACCTGTTTCCAAAATTACTGTTTACATCCATTTATTTATGTAGTTCTTCAGAAACTGGCTCTGTGGTCCAGCAGAGACTTCCAGAAAGTGAAGTGCAGGATGTCTGACAAAAGGGTATCTGAATTCCTGAACTGACACTACTGCTCTTTAGTTATGTTCTAGAATATCACATGTTGGTACTTTGTAGTATTTAGAAACTATACACCTGCTTTCCTTCGAGTTTTACAAACAGAGTTTATAAGAATGGGAAGTAGTAGATTCTACCTGACCTGACTTGACATGGCTTTTGAACTACTATTTTTAAAATATTTTTATACAGACACAGACACACACACACACATAGACTATGTATCTCTAGTCCCTTAGTTCATGTAGATTTCCAACAAACTAGTGCTTTTTTTATTACTTTTTTTTTTTTCAATAGATACTGGAAAAATGCTTTCGTGAAGCAAATGCTGGGGAAAAAAATCATATAGAAGTTGGATGCAAGTAAAAAATACCCTTTCATTAGCTTTTGGTTTATTTTGTAGAAAACACATTGTCATCAGTTTTACTCTCTGCTTAATGAGAAGCTAAATGACAGCTCTTCAAAATGGTCTGTGGGAAGGAGGAACAGAAAATGTCATGTTAGTGTGCTCTGATTTGTTTCATGGCAGGATTTTATGGTGTGACAAAAATATTGCTTGCCCTCATCTCCTGTAGAGATTAAGTTAATCAGCCCAAGCTCAGCCTTGCTCCCTTGTAAGGACAGGCAGGAGAGACTTTGACAAGATTCCGTGATAGTGGCAATGGTCCAAACAGCCCTGGCTCTCTTTCCTCTTGGGCTAAGATTTGTTTTCTCCCATCTTCTAAATCCAAAAGAAAGCCATGCCTTTGGAGTACATAAGTCAGTATGCATCCTCTTTGGCTGAGAGGACATTTTTCCCAAGTTCTGAAGTGTTATGCAGGAAGAGTAGTATTAGGGAAGAGTTGACTTACTCTTTCATTTCAATGTAGCTGGAACAGTTGCTGGAAGAGTTGCTTTTTCAGTTATTTCTTAGCATTTTAGTATTTTTCATCCCTATGATAGCAGTATAAAAGCTTGGTGAAAATACCCAGTGTTCTAAACATTGAATACCACTATTTTATGAAATTCTACTGTCTGTGTCTTATGCTCGAGCAAGTGTATTAGAACTGTGTGTCTCATGCTTGAGCAACTGAATGGAAATGTTGGGAAAAACTTTGTTTCTTGGTATATGAAGTCAGTGTCTTTAGTTTCCTTCAGACTGTAGTCTCAAGGCTTGAAAGGAGCACAGAAAACTTATTTGCATGTCCCTAAACAAACTTGCAAATAAGATAAATCACAGCATCTTTGGGCTTTTTTGAAATTAAAAGTGCTGGATACTCTAATGAATTTCTAATACTTCTTCCTCTAGTCTTGAAATACTGTACTTGACCATCCCAGATAAGCTGACTTGTATTGTTGCAGTGTTACCTTTGATAAAATCATTACTGATTATCATGTCAGAGACTTGCAATTGGAAAAAGCCACCATAAGTTCCCATGGGCAGCTTTGGTTCTGTTCTGTCATTTCAGTACTTGAATATGGAACCATGTTTTCATGTAGGTTTTTGATTTTGTAGTTAAACCTCTGTTTTTTCATATGCAGTCCAAAGCATTAAGGATTTTTGTCGTGACTCTACTATGGTGTCAGAAAGGGTAAAAAGAGTGCTTAGAAGAGATTGGATTTAGATCATAGAATCACAGAATGATTTGGGTTGGAAGGGACCTTAAAGATCATCTAGTTCCAACCTCTCTACCATGAGCAGGAACACCTTCCACTAGACCAGGTTACTCAAAGCCCTGTCCAGCTTGGGCTAGAAGACTTCCAGGGATGGGACATTGACAACTTCTCTAAAGGTTTCAAAGTATTTCTTGATCTCAAATTAGTCACTATTAGTGGCTTGAAAATACACTTAAGCATCCAGTATTAAATAAAAATTGTTACTAACAGCATCGTCTGTACGTATTATAATTTTTTTATCATTATCACACTTTTTTTAACTTGCCTAAAGGTAGTGGGTAAAAGCATGTTTTTTAAAGTTATAAATTTGTAAATTTAATTAATTGGATTCTGGAATCTGGAAACAATCTGTTAGCAGAATTGCTTTGTTCTATATTAGCCGTGCAAAGTCCCCAGAAATGTGAAAAACTTGCTATTTTGTTCATGTTAGTAACAAAATACTGTCAGTTCTGAGGAATCTTAATGCTTGGCAGTAGAAGTAACTTGTCTATATCTAAAATAATTCTCATGGAATTTTTATAACCTTTTTTAAAAAACAACATTACTTGAAAGTCATTCTTATGGCTATATTCATCATGGAAAAAAGAATAAATATAGAAAAACATTGGGTTTATGTATACAGAGATCTGTTTTATTGAAAAGGAAGTCTTTCTTTTAATCAATAAATGAAAAAGAAATCTACGGGCTTTACTAGAGTTTGCATTACAAAACAGCATAATGATGCACAAATTCTTAAATAGAGCTAAGTTCTTGTTTAGTTGCATATTTCAAATGTCTGCTTGACGTGCGATTGCTTATGCTGGAATGTTTATTGCAGAAATGTAGCTTGAGCCCTGACCGGAGATTGCGCAATCAGAGAAGCTTCTCAGACTTGATCCTTTGCTTGAGTTGTGCTCAACTTCCCATATTTTTCCTTTTGCAGACCATGGTTTGCATGTGACACTAAAGAAAGGCCTGTTGCTTTACAAATTACTATTTCAGTTCCTACAGTGTTTTTTTAGTATAATTCTTTCATATACTTCATTTTTGGACTTCTGTCATGGCTATTCACCTCTAACTGTGAAGGTGTTTTGACTTGTTCCAGATTTTTAGGGAAGAATTTGCCTTTTGGTGGTGGGGAAGGGGAGATTTCGTGCAGTGTTTCCAGACTGCTGGAAAAATTAGAATGTTCTCACTCTTTCTTGGAAAGTTATTCAATTAATTGTCTGCCTTCTGTTTAAAAAATTAAGTACTTTTTTGTCTTTCAGTTTGCCCAGCCTCCGTTTCCATTCACTGTGTTATTTTTTTTTTGTGGGCTGGATAGTATTACTAGTAGTAGAGGTTTGGGTTTTTTTATTTGATATACCTATGCTTTCTAAAGCATAGTTCTTGAACTAATATAATCTCCAGAGACTGAGTTGTCAAGGCTAAAGATAGAACTTGCCTTTTTATTGTTTTATAGCTTATTTTTTACAGCTATAGTTAACACACAGTTTTATTTGCAGCAAACAGTCCAGGTCAGGTGACAGCAGGTACTGTATGGCTGATGAGGTATTGTTGCTCTACAGAAAAATAAGTTACCTTTCTACTGACTTTTTATGTTGGAAACTTTGCTGGTAATTTTTTATTTTGTTTGTTTTTCATGATGAAGGTAACACTTTTCAGGCAAAAGTCTGGTGGGAGAGCTAGAGGCAGCAATTTAAGCTATCTATGGGAGAACTTACTCTAATTTTACCATAGTATATTAACCTAAGAGATCTAAAATTGCTTTACGTATTTAACAACTTTTACAAGAGCTAATGCACTTTTATTTATGTCATTTGCAATAATTCTTATGAACATGTTGGTGTCTTGCTAATTCGCATCTTGTCCAACTGACTAAGGCTTACTTCCTGAAGTCTGGTTTCGTGGATACCTGCCTGGAAAAAAATCTAGCAGACAGCAATTTCCCAGGCAGCAGATGTGGAGGGGGTTCTGTTTCCTTTGCTGAATACCACTATTTCTTAATGGAATTATACAGTTTCTTTCTTTTCATTGATGTCTTTACCTGAGTTCTTGCAGGCTGCTGCAAAAAAGAAGCCTTAGACTTTTGAGCTCGAACTGGACCAGTTTGTTTTCAGTCTTTCATATATCTGATCTGTCTGTACCATTTTATTGAAGGGAAATTATGTACCAGTATTTGCATCCATACTGCTAATTTTTATCCATGTTACTTTTGCTTTCTAGTGAATGTTCCATAGAGTGTTAACTCCCGTTGATCTAAATTGGTATTTTTAAGTGTGTATGTTTAAAATTAAAACCTTAGGACTCCTAAATTGGAAGCTGTAGATCTATATGTGCTGCCTGGGGAAGAATCTGCCCTTCCATGACAACCAAGAAAGCTGTGGGGATGTCAAAGGCCTTTTGCTGATGTGACATTTATAAGTGACATTTGGCTTTTTAGAAAAGTTTGCCTAAGTAGTTACTTTACATTTTAGGTGAGGGGACAGGACTTGCCTTATCTTTTTGGTGAATATCAGAACTTTGAGAACTTGAAAGGATGTGAGGTCACTTTTTTCCACTGGGAAATGTTTTTGTGGATAGTGTTGCCTTGTGGTGTGTCAGGTTGGCTGCTCGTCTCCAGTTGCAGTTGTTACAGTAGCAGGGAACTCTAGACCTATGAGGCATTTCCTAACGCCCAAGTGCTGCAGTGGCTGTGGAATGCTGCTTCCGTGGTGATAAACATCAGTCAGTTCTTTGACTACCAGTACTTCTTCTTCTTTTAACACTATCTAAATATATATGCTTTAAGTGCACTTGCATTCATCACATTTAATACAGTTTTCTTGAAAAGGGCAGTTTTAAGAAGCTGTACTTAGACATCATTTAATTCTAGTGTTAGACAAACATGGCTTGATAAATCATTTAAACCTAAAGTAGGCTATCTGTTTTCTTATTTTCTACACAGTAAAATATCAATAATCTATGTAGCCCTCCAGATAGTTCTACAACTGATTTAGTCTTTTTATCTAAGTATTCTATTGATGGCAGAACGTGCCACCTTTGGTATAGAAGCTTTGAGGTTTGTAAAACTTGCCCACAGGACGTATCAACCAATGCAAGTGAACCACTTTTAAGGAAATTAAGCTTCAAATATCCAGAAATCTTACTTGCTGTGAAATTAATATAATTTGACTTGATGGCTATCAGCTTTTACTCCTGTTTCACATCTTCCTGAATTATTTTGAAACGATATTGTACCTGTTACTGCATAGATTTTACTGAAATATATTCTTGGTGCTGTTTTGGTCTATGATCTTCATCTTCCTTGAAGACTCTAGTTTCTCATCTGATAGTTGTTCCTAAAGATGCAACACTAAATAGAATTAATTCTGACACTAAATTGAAATAATAAACCACTAATGTAATAAATTAACGTTTGGATGTAAAGACTCTTAACCACAATAAAATATGCTAGTATAGTGAAATTACTGTTGTAATATATTGTTATAATTTTGAGTTTGGAGGGGAAGAAAGCCCCCACTGAAATACATTTTCTGGAATGCATCTTTAGACAATGTCAACTTTCCATAATTCAGGCATAAAATAATAGGTGTCATTCAGAAGAGATCTGTTAATTCAAGATTCCTGCATCTAGTCAGGGGACAGAGAGGTGCTCTGGTTTGAAGGATCTATGACTTGCCCCCAGTTTTAGCGAAAGACTGAGATGTGTAGGTTCGTCACCTACACGTTTGGTTCAAATGGTGTGTGTAGTGGATGCTGACACTACTCTTGCTTGCCTACTGTATATGAGCTGATTTCACAGATTTGCACTGCATTTTGTTTTAGTTTATTTTAGGAGATGCTTCAGGTGATAAGATTCATTGTTGATAATTCAAACAGTTCAAAGAAACTCTTTTTAAATAGAGTTGAGGTATTACTTTTCATCCAAGTTTGAAAATAGGCCATAATGACTAACTTCTCACTTGTAGCTCTTAAATATACTCTCTCAGAATTTGACAGTTGACCAGAAAGATCACTTATGTATGACGGGGCATTATTATGAATTATGATGGACACATGCAATTCAGGATCAGCCAGGTTTGTTGATTCAGTGTATGGGGGGAAGCTTACAGTACTATAGGAATAGGAAAATGGCTACAATACAAGGAACTAAAATATGGATACTAAAGAGTTTTAGATCTTAAGACTTACATTGGTCTCTCCAAAAAAGGAAAAGTGGCAAAGAGTTTAAAGTTGGGTAACTGCCAGTCCGTCCAAGGAATGCAAATTTTGTATGCTGGTAATACCCATTAAGTATTTTTTTTTAGTTCTTTGAATGGTGGATAAATATTAAAATAACCAAGTGTCTCAACAACAAACTTTCAACCAGATTTAATAAATCTTTTTTATTATATGCTTACACTAGATGATACTATGTCATAATGAAATGTGTATGGAGCAGCATTTCAAAATAAAAAGATGTTATAATTGTGCGCTGATAATGTAGATCATATATTGTATTTTCTACTTTATGTCACTTATGAATCCTGAGATAATCTGTTTTGCTGAATTGGAGTAGGTTGTGTTATTGAATGTTGAACTAGCTTTGATTTATAATGCTTAGTTTTGTGAAAGAATCCATTTAGTATGCAGTGACTATAAAAATTAAGCAGATGTTTCAGTTAATAACAAAACACCAGAGCAGTACTACTATATGCTGAACTTGCTCATAATCCTCTTTCTGAGACACCTTTATTGTCATGTCCGGGGGCAGTATATGAGTCCAGACTGATCTTTGATTTTACTCCATATATCTAATTCTTTTTAAACTTGTAAGTGTGGTGTAGTAGTGAATGAAATGAAGCCAACAGTATATGTGGGAATGTTTGGTTTGTATGGGAGAACCCTCTGCATGTTGTAATGGCTCCCTAGTATGCCCCTTTTTAGTTTCATAATAAAATGGGGAGTTTTAAATAGATTATGAAACTATTGATGATTTCATTGAACAAGTGTGATATAGAAAAGACTGTATCAGACCATGAAATTATTTGAATGAAGGACACTATAAGGGAAGTTTTTTCTCTGTTCCTTTTCAATCACCTCTGAAATACTGTTGCCATGTAAATGGAAGTCATATGTTTGCTTTTATAAACCAATTTATTTTAGTAATCTAATTTAACTGTTAAAAGGAAAATGTCTGCGTAGACCTCAAAGCTAAACAGGAAAATTGCTCTGTAATGACAGAATAAGGTAGAACTTAGCATTAGCTGAAAATACCTCTAAGCCACAGTATGTGTTTCTAAGAAGTACGGAATGTGCTGTATATAAAGAAGATACATACTAAAAATACATGGAAACTGTCCAAGTGGGGAAAAAAGTCCATCATAAAAATGAGACTTTCTTGTATTAATAAAGCACGTGAAACTGGTTGATCTATGGTTGCCTATTATAGTGATGTTTTAGTATCCTTTTTCTTTAAGAGGAGGAGGTTGTGGCTTTTATAGGTCTTGAAGAAAAGATCTTTCTTTTCTGTATTAGGAAAATAGTCAGGTGACATTGAAAGATTGAGCAAGATGAAATCAAGAAAGCTGAGAGATGAGTTGTCTCTGCATCCATTGACAATAATGATCATGTGTCTTTTCATTTGATCTTTGCCCTTTTTCTCTTAGCCATTATAGCTACAACTCCATAGTGTATTCCTGGGTCTCTGACTTGCGCCACTTTGAACCAGCACTGCCTTCTCACTGTTGAGCTTGTGTACTCCTCCCTGTTTTTTCACCAGGGATACCACTTAAAATAGCCATGCTTCTCTATTTCCCTTTGTGCTGGGACAGCTTGTAGCGTACACAAGTTCTTCTGCTTTAGCTAATGTAAGTAAAATAAAAAGGCTGTTTCATGTTAAACACTAGGCATCCCAAATATTTTACTTCCATTATTCACAATTCTATAAAATTACCTTAAGCTTACTTTTGTATTTGCAATCCACCTCTTAAATAATACTATGCTATTTTTTCTTCAGAAACATACTTCAGTTGAAGAAATTAATTATTTTGAGAGTTGAGGATTTACAGGTCTCTTAATTATTATAGGGACACCACCCTCCCTTACTGTTTTTAATGAAAGTTTTGAACTGAGGTAGTTTATTCTCCGGAAACTGTAGCGAAGGGGAGCTAATTATTGAAGAGCCTTTAAAATAAGCAACTCTTGGCATGTAGCTTCCTTAGATGTTGTTAGCATGATCTTGGAATGGGATTGAAATGAATGTGAGATCAGTAGCTTAAATCTATATTTCAGAGGTTTTTGGTTAAGTATTTTACTTGATAGAGTTCATATCTAAGGTCTGAAAGGTGAAGAACAGAACAGGAAACATTGTATATGGTGAATTCTGAATTAAACAGTATTGAAATTTCCTTTTGTCTGTTAAAAGTGAATTTGTATACTGCTTTCCATCTTTATTTTGGAACTTTTAAAAAGAAACACAACGAAATACCTAGCATGCCTGGGAGACCAAGGAAACCATGACACTTTCTGTACTTCATGCTTCTTTTGGCATGGGCTTATATTTTAGCATTTTGAAAGAAAAAGTATGGTACAAATGAAAGATTGATGTTAAAAATTTGTATGTATTCCTATTTTTCCTGTATTTTTGTATTCAGTGTTTAAAACCTCCCCTCGTATAAAGAAAAAGACAGAATTTTGACTTTTGAAGCAAGCCCTGAATTGAAGCAGGTAATTGCACGGCTCCAGAGCAAACCGGGGTTTTGAGAATTTAGTGCTTCTGCTTGACGTGTGTGTTTTCTGTGTTAGCCATGTCCATGGACAAATTGATTGACTCTACAGATTTGAAGGCTTCAGAGCAGATTGGACCCCAGATTTTGACAATTCATCACCATCACTAATCTACTTTTAAAAATCCCTGAATGTGACCCGGCACTCCTGTGAATGTTCTTTGCCTGCTGTTTCTCACAGCATGGAGATAAATGCACAGAAGCTACCAGTGTACTTTGTACTGCTGTGCAAGCGGTTATGGTTCTCTGCTGAATTTACCAAAGAATTGAAATTATGTCCGGGATATTTACTGTGTATCTTTGGAAAAGGTGTTTGAGTAGTTTACAAAGTATTTCTTGCTAAGTTACACTTACCCTTCATAGCTTTACTTCTACATCCGTCTTGAGCTGTTCTTGGCTTCTTCTTACTCTCTTATTACTCACCCATTAAATGTTGTTTCATTGCCATTTGCATTCATTTTTCATCATCAATTTCAGTCCAAAAAGACAATCCTTTAAGACACTCAAGATGCAAAACCTGCCTGTATTTTAGGGCAGTGAAAATACTGTGATACTTTTCTTGAGTTGTATAATTCTCATCATAGGTCAAAATGAGCCACTGTATGGAGAGGTAACTTAAAACAGGAATGTTTTTATGAAGCTGACAAATTTAATAATATCCAGCCTTTAAAGTAATTCTGATTATCCTTGTATTTACCCATTTTCAATTTCCAGCATCATTTTACTGCTCATTCTCATTATATCTGAAGTAAATAATTTCTATCTTGCACACTTTAAAAGAGAGGACTGCAAACCTATAAATAATTTTGATTTTGCTAGCATTTGATTTTTTTTTAATAGTCAAAAGTCTCCTGAAGAGTGAGGGGGGAAAAACTGCTTTGAATTTGAGGTGAGGGATCAAAGATTATTATTTCAATCTGGATCAAATGTGTTCTCAATTATATATTCATGGAAAATAAGCTTTCAAAAAACTTATGCTCTAGTTTTTCTTTAGGCATAGTTACTTGATATATGTAGCTGTCAGAGACTGATGGATCAGGTTTCAATCCTGAAAAAAAGGATTGAAAAATCCTTTAAAAGCTGAAAACAGTCAAATAAGGTCCAATCAGATCTGAACTGATCAGATGAAAGATATTTCTGGTCTAATATTTCGCTGCCAACAAGTTAATGATAGATAGCATAGACACATAGTTATGAATTGGACATGTAAATAGGAGTACTTCTCTGGCATGCCTTGTTAACATCCATCAATTTGTATTGTATGACCTTCTTCTTTATTTTTGCAGTTGTCACTTAAACAATACCTAGCTGAGAGAGAAGATTCCCTAATGCTCTTTAATTCTTTGTTATGTAATTCCCTAGAATAATTGATCATTTTTCATTAGACACCATATTTGTTGTTTTTAACTAAACAACCAGGTTTAGTTTTTCTCCAAGAAGATGCTATCCACTGAAGAATCATGTGTACCTGTTGACAAATTTAGACTTAGCCTTTAAGTTGGGAAGTGTTTGGCACTTAGCAAGACCTTAAAACCATCTTCTTCTTTGTTGTATTTTTCTGAGGGTTTTTTTCGGTGGCATTTTTTTTTCATAGGGTTATGTTCCATGGTAGCAAAGCCAGATGGGCTTGTGGCTGTTCGTTCCTAGATTTAAGTTGGAAGGTATAAGGCCAGTATCTTGTTCATAAAAATTACCACTGACTTCAATGAATAAAATGTGGGGGGTTGAGTCTCCAAAATAAATTATTGTCATTGTCCTATTTACTAGTTGCCATTTCACGTTCAAGTCCCTACTGTGTGATGCTTTGCGACTTTTTAATATTGATGAACTGTTTAATATTGAACTTTTTAATATTGCTGAATGCAGTTTAATAGCATTAAAACTGCTATTTGTTCTTTTTGTATTTGGAAAAAATAATTTTTTTCATGTAGGTGTGGAGCTAATTAAGGTAATTAATAATTCATAGAAGTATGTTTGTTTTGGTACGGAAGGGAATTAAGCTTTGAAGAGTCCAATGGAAATGAAGGAGGAACAGCTGTTTTGTATAACTGCTAACTGAATCATTAAATAAATGTGAATGATTTGTATGGAAAATTACCAGGGACAGCTGTTTCTTTATCTTGGCTCTTCAATTAGCAGCATGTGTAATTATTTTTCCAAATTCTTAATTTTGCTTGGTTTTTGTTTTTGTTTTGTTTTGTTTTTTTCAGGATGGATTAGATGCTTTGGTATATGACTTGGATTTTCCTGCCTTAAGAAAAAACAAAAACATTGATAACTTCTTAAACAGGTGTAAGTATTTAATGTCTATAAGTATCAAAAAGAAAAAAGCGGTTCTAGCTTATTGGAAGGCAGTTGTGGATTTGGAGTGCATTAAGTTTTGGGCTGCAAGTTGTTTTAAGAGTCTGATTATTTATTTATTTCCCAGTGAGAACTGACAGCTACCTGTGCAAATCTCATCCCCTGCATTGATTCACTGGACATTGAATGTCCAGTCTGTTGCCCCTGTAAATGGCATCATCTGCAGTGGCACAAAGCCTTTTAAGAGAAAGGCCTGTTGTTTTTGTTAGGGCAACTCTCTGGGTTCTCATAACTTGCTTTCTAATTTCATGTACTAATATATCATAAGCAATTACCAGTAAAATATCATGATGCATAGAGTGTCAAGAAATTGTATTAAAAATTTGTTCACAGACTAGAGCATGTCTTTTGTAAACTTTTTTTTAATGTATAAAAGGTCTCTTTACATGAATATCTTATACTGCATAGCTGCTGTATTTACTTGTATATTCAGCTGATGTGTCTGCAGAATTCTCTGTATTTACTCTGTATTTGTCCACTACCAGATTTCCTGCACATTCTACTCTATAATAGCATTTTAAACTAATAAAGTTGATGTTTTTAATAGAAGTCACAGTTCCATATTTTTTGTAATTAAAACAAGCAAACAAACCACAAACAAACAAAAACCCAAAAAGGCCATTAAAAATTAAGTCTTTTCTAAAGGCTGCCAAACTGACAAATTCTGGAGATTATGGCAGAGATGTTAGCTGATTCAAGACTTGCTCCTGCCTGTGGACTAAATGGGCAAACCTTGAAATTAAGCTAATATTATTAGATTTTTATATTTTTGTGGCAAATATAAAGTAATTTGACTAAAATAATTTTTGTCTTTGCTTCACTGTAATTTATGTCGGTGTTCTTTCTATCTCCAAGGTTTTTTCAAATAGTTTATTTTGTGAAACTGAAAGCTATGATAGTGAATTTGTGGGGTTTATTTTATATTATTATTCATTTATGGGAATTTATGAGTCCACTAAATCCAGTTGATGGCTCAGTTGCACGTAAGCTGGTTGTTGAAAAGCCTAAGCTCAAATGTTCTGTTTAACTTTTCACAGTTCAAACTGTATTTGATACCATACACTGAGTTCCATGCACATTTGTATACTCATTTATTTACTGAGAAGGTGTGGTGAAACTCTTGGAGAAAAGAGAAGTTGTATTAGGCAAAGGAAATACTCATTGCCTCAGATAATTTGAATGCAATTTTTATGAACAGTGAAATTATTAGTGAGTCTCAGAAAGCTTCACTTTTGCAATTGGGGCTGAGTGAAAGAAAACTTACATTTGCAGTCTGATGATGAATATCTGTAGGTATAAATTATATACTGTGTTGTAAGATGTGACCTGAAGTAATATGAAGGTGGAAAACAGAACATCCTATTTCACTTAAAACCACCTTTAGACCAATAATCTTGCACTGTGTGCTGAAATGTGAAAGTGAGCTGTGGATGTGCAAGTAGTTGCCTTACAGGGAACTGTCAAGTCTAGTTTGCCTTGAACTTCTGTTAAAAAATAGACATTTTCATGTTTATTTTAGTTCTAATAGAAGACTATTGAAAATGTCTTTTTGCAGTACTAGCGGTCCAGTTTGCACCATTATTGTAGAAGTTTAAAATAAATTTCTAGGTGGCAAATAAAAGACAGCTGAGAGCCCTACTTTGCAGCAGAGACTCAGTTTATTTCAACACGGAATCCAGGCTTATAACCAAACTTTAGAGCAAGTTGGAGAAAGTGATTTTTTTTGCCAAGGGAGACATCCTGCCTCTTCGTACAGCATGAGCTGTCTGGGTCCTCCATTCTTTCTGGGAAATAAGGAACTGCCTATTTGAATGTGTTGCAGCCTGATAAACCTTGTTTAACAGACTAAGAATGTGGAGGTCAAATTTCCAACACTGTTATTACTATAGCATATTGTCTGAGGATAATTGACTATTAGTATATATATATATATATCAAACAATAAATTGCAGTTTGCAACTGCTCACAAACCTGGTTTACATTATTTAAAAATCCTTAGCTTAGATTGCCCTTCAGATGTATTTTCCTCGGTTCTGTTTTGTTCACAGGCGAGGCTTGTGATTGAATACCATTTAAAGGATTAATATTGTGCTTAGATTTCTTTTGCACCAATGTCAAACTGTTCGTTCAGAAGTGGTGAACCTCCTGTTGTGAGATTACTAGGCAGTAAGTTAACAATAGCTAGAAAATTGCTGTCATGGGAGTTGCTGCATTTTGGTTTTGTGCAGTCTTGCTCCTCCTCTACTGTAGGTCAGTTTTCACCAGGGCAAATAAGGCAATGCATTATTTGTTTGAATTACTGAATATTTTGATCCTTGTGTGAAAGAATTTGTCAGAATTTGCAATTTTACTATAATTTATTGAAATCAGCTAGTGATGTGCTGCATTGTAAAGGGTTGGCTTTACATTAGACACTAATGCCACAGTGTATTTAGTCAAACAAAACTATGTTTGTTCCTGTTGCAGTAATAAAATCTTACTGAATTTTTATTGTACATGTGCTGCTTTTGTTTTAAATCGTGGCCTGTGTAGGTAGAAATCTAATGGCAATTTTCTGTCGTCTGCCTCATCATTTTTTAATAATTTTAAAATTTATATTTCTCCTCCTTTCTCTTCCCCTGTCCTTATTTCTTTCTAAACTTTACTTTTAGGCCTAGAATATTATTTTTGAAAATAAAATATCATTGCATAATTTATTTTATTACAAGCATATCTGTTTTAGTAGAACTTCCTTGCTTTTAGAAATACTGAAGCATGAAGCTTTTCTACGTAATCTCATGCCAGTGTTGACCCACATGGATTAAAATAGACTGTTTTAATCTTTGACCAAATTTGGAATTAGAATATCTGCCCACTGGGAGTTTGTAAATTATTGTAGTTTATAGAATGACAGGTTTATATAAATAATTGCAATGATTCCCACTGCATGTTTTAAATTAAAATCTACTTTTTTTTTAGTATTAGGAATCATACAAGTGCAGAAAAGTGAAAGCTTTTTTTTTAAAAAAAATATTTTTTCAAGTTTCTCGTAGTGTATTTTCTGATACTTTCCCAAATGTGTTGCATATTTATTCAGAAATAATCTTTTTATGCTGATTAGCTTACAGCAAGATCATGCTGGATATGAAATTTTTGTATAGCTTTTTTTTTTTTGCAGGTAGTTATTTTTAAATAAATTCCTAAATTAAGATCTGCAATGTGATTGTACAGTAGAGTCCTTGCATTATGTTTATGTCAGGTTTTGGTTACTGTGGTAATGAGAATGAGGTCATACATTCTGCAGAGAACTTTTCAGTAGGAAGGTAGGTTCTTTGAGCAGTACTTCTTCTTAAAAACTATGAAAAAATAAAATTAGATGACTGGGTTTAATTAAGTTGATTATATAAGAAATGTGACTTTTGTTCTATGTAGATAAAGACACGGTAAATAAAATGAGAGATCTGCGCATGAAAGCTGAGGACTATGAAGTAGTGAAGGTGATCGGTAGAGGGGCATTTGGGGAGGTTCAGTTGGTAAGTTAAGTTTCTATTTGTGCATTTGACTGTATTCTGTAGTATTTGCTCATGCATCTGTTTCTGAGTGCAGGGTTCAGAAGATGCAGTTTTACGATGTTAAAGCCTTTAGCTCAGTGAAATTTTATTTCTTTATAACTCATGGAAATGCTTTTGAAAATGTCATTTTTCAGTACTGTCCAAGTGCACAAGTACTTGCTCTGCATTGTAGTCATTCTTCTCTGTTAAAATAAAATGGAATGTTTATTCCTCATAATCAAGAAAGTTAGCCTTTACCACTCTTTACATGGACACTTGAAGAAGTCTTAAGGACTAGAAGAGTTTCTGCCAGTTCAGGGACTACACCAGATTTTTGTGGACATAGTTCTCACACATGAGAGATGTGTGTTGTTTGTGATATGTTAGCAGCCAGGCTTGTTCATCCTGCTTTATTTAATTGAGAGGTGGTGGAAGAAACTGGAAATCTGGCAGGAAGTATGCACATCTACTAACGAACTCTGGAAAATGCTTGTAGTGTTAACTTTGCAGTATTTAACAGGTGCCAATATTTGTCCTTTTAAAGACATGTGCAAATTACATAAGTGACTGTTATGCCTATGGACTTCTATGTTGAATAGTTCCAGCAAGTATTTTAAAAGTAGTGCTTTGTCAGATAAGGGAATGTAATTATTTGGTAGGCCTACAGTATATAATCCTTTATAAAAATGTGAAGAGTCTTATAGAACATGTTGAATAGTGAAGCAGGGAAAGTGATGTTTTCAGTGATGTTCTTTATATGTTAATATGGCAAATTAATATGTTCCGTATGTCACATTTGTCTTCATAGGTAAGGCATAAATCCTCAAGGAGAGTGTATGCTATGAAGCTTCTGAGCAAATTTGAGATGATAAAAAGGTCAGATTCTGCATTCTTCTGGGAAGAAAGGGATATTATGGCTTTTGCTAATAGTCCCTGGGTTGTTCAGGTATAGTGATATTCTTTTTCAAATGTTTTCGTTATAGAATAGGTTGGTTACAACATTGCATGACTTGGAGTTGCATGTTTTCATTTTTTGTATTTCAGAGTCTCTTTTTTGTTTTATTGGTCTGTTAGAGAAATACATTATTGACATTAGGAATGCTGTACAAAACAGCGGATACTACACTTGCTTCAAAACTGTATTTTGTCACAACATTTACAAGATGTTAAGCTATTCTGTTTATTATTAAAGCTCTTTGCCAGATATATATTGGTGAGTCTGCTCTGTAGTAATTCTTTGAGGCATCCAGCATACCAGAAAGATATGCTTAAGACACAGCTTCTCTATATTCTAATTTCTTTGTGTATCTTTGACTGCAAATTGTGCCCGCTCTGGTTATTTTTCCCTCATTTCAGTGTTATCACTGACAGTTTTTTGGGAAGCAGTGCTGCCTTTGAGGTTCTAAGGAGCGTGCCTGAACCAATCATGCATTGTGTGCACACGTCAGCTTGTTAATTTAAACTGTTCTTACCCTTAAGCATATAAATTCTTTTGTTAGGTTGGAATTATACAATCTCATTCAAGATTTATCTAAGTCAAATTACTGCATTCCTGTCTGTCTGGGTGTGATTGTTCAGAATAAAACTTTTATGAATTTCATAAAATTTTAAGTTAAGAGACTTAAGTCTGCTCTGTTGAACAGAGCATTGACAACTCTAAGGGAAATACTTTTATTTAATTGTATGAAATTTAGGCTCAATTTCTATGCAATAAATATGTCGACAATAGAAAAATAAACATTTAGTGATAATACAAATAGAATCGGGCAGATGTTTGCAACACAGTTTCATGTTTGCATATTTGCCAAGTACCATCCTAGTGAGAAAGATGCGTTTTACCTTCTTATGTAATAAACATTCTTTGAATTGATCTCAAAATTTATTGCATCAAGTTGGCTAACCTTAACTTGTAACCAGCACTCGACTTCTCCCACTGTAATATAAAGGGATGGAAGATCTGTCTGAAATGCACTCTAGAGGTTAATTTATTTTTAGGAGGTCTGCAAGATGATGCAAAGTTGATTCAGTAGTTGTAGCAATTCCATTGCTTTGTAAATCAGTTTGTGCAGAAATGCCTTTGATTTCCAACAAGCAAAACTTTAAAGATAACTGGAATATTCAGTGACTTATTTTTTGTTTATTTGCTTTTTACAGTTATTTTACGCATTCCAAGATGACCGTTACCTTTACATGGTGATGGAATACATGCCTGGTGGGGACCTTGTGAATTTAATGAGTAACTACGATGTTCCAGAGAAATGGGCCAGATTTTACACTGCTGAAGTTGTACTCGCATTAGATGCAATTCACTCAATGGGTTTTATACACAGGTGAGAAACTAAAAAGTGTTGTTACATGGTGAGGTTTTATTCCTGGTGCTGCCAGAATGACTTCAGTTTGTTTAGGCAGTTTTAATATTTATGATGTTAGTACTTCGTTATTATTTCATAATTATTCCATCTTACAGCTTCAAAAGTTCTTGCCATCAGAAACTGTAAAATCTGAGGAGATACAGTCAAAGTAAAGGCTTTCAGCAGGCCAGTGTTGGGGAGTAATAAATTTGTTCCACTGTACGAAGAGATACAAGAATAAAAATGATACAAGCATGTTGGCCCCAAAATGGCTCTTTTCTTTTGATTAGAGAAAGCTGTTTTGGGAATTTGATCACAGTAGTATCCACTGTTAGGAATTATTAATTCTCTGCTAGGCGTTTGAAGCCTCAGTGACCCATGAAACAAGAATCTGTGAACAATGTGAGGAAAATCTCCCAGCCATATGTTTTCTTGTAAGGGGCAAGATGGAAAACTGAGATGCAGAGCAAAGGGACTTAGCTTAGTTTCATCTGCACTTGCCCTGAAGTGAAATGCAGTCACTTCTCAGATAGGTAGAGAAATTTCCTTTTTGATATTTGAAATTGTATCTGTTGTTAGCTTTTAATTGCATTAACTGGGAGCAGAAGAGTAATTTTTTCAACAGAAAATACAGGAAGAGCTTGAGTAGCGTATAGTATACTCTGTAGTATATAAATTTTCAATTTGTAGTTTGGTCACAAGTGTAAGCATGTAAGCTCTTGCAAAAAAGCAAACACAAAGCAAAACAAACTACTAGTCCATTGCTTGAGTAGGGTCTAGAGCATCATTAATTATGTAGCTATGCTACATCTAATGGATAAATTATCTGGCTGAATGAACCGTTTGTGCATGTGTATTGCAAGCTTTAGAAAGCAGGCATTAGAAGTTGCCTGCAGCACAGCAAGCTTTTTTCATGAAAATTTGGATTATTTTGAAACCAGCAGAGATTTTTGAATTTCTTTTCCACTGGAGTTAATCTGTTCAACTCTGAGGAACGAAAAGAAACTGATGAAAATGTGGGCCCACTGCTCAAGGGATCAGGGACAGAGTGACAAAGGACATGGAAATTACTTTTCCGCCTTTGCCTCTGCTGTCATTGGTAAGATCTGCCTTCAGGCCTGTCAGGGCCCTGTGCCTAGTGGCAGAGCTTGGGAGAGTGAAGCATTACTCTGGCAGAGGAAGATCAGTCTGAGTCTCAGTTATGCAAACTGGACATGCACATGTCCAAGGCAGCAGGTGGGATGTGCCAAAGGTCATGAGGGAGCTGGCCATGAGCCTTATGATACTGCTCTCTGTCACCTTTGGAGGGCTGTGGTGATTAAGAGATTCCTGATGACTGGAAGGAAGCAAATGGCACACCTGTCTTGCCCCAAGAAGGGCCAGGAGCAGAGAGTCAGGGGAGCTGCAGGCTAGTCAGCCTAAGGGCAGTTGGATTAAATTCTCAGGAAACCATCTAAGCACGTGGATGGGAAGGTTATTGGAAACAGCCATGAATTTATAAGGGTAAAGCATGCTTTACCAACCCAATTGCCTTCTGTGATGATGGGCTTCACTGATGAGGGGAGAGCAGTGTGTGTTGTTTGTCTTGACTTTAGCAAGGTTGTAGATGTAGCCAGACTAGAAAGGTGCAGTTTGAATAGGTAGAACAAAGGATTGTACTGTCCAGCCAACAGTCAGCTACCAGTGATTCCTCAGAAGTTTGATACTAGGGATTAACTATGTTTTCATTCACGACATGAGCAGTGTTCAGGCAAGACAGAAAACATCAGTCATGAGCTGCCCAGCAGGACTTTATAGAAAAGGTGGAACCAGACTGTATTTGCATGCCAAAAAGATGAAAGGCAATGGATGACACAAGTTGCAGCAAGGGAATATCTAGCTATTCACTAGGAATTGTTTTCTCGACTATGAGGGAGGTCAAGCAGTGGAAGAGAGCCCTGAAGATGTTGTGGAATCTCTGTCCTCAGAAAAAAATCAAAACTTGCCTGGATTTTATCCTGAGTAAGCTAATATAACTTTGAAGTTGAATCTAACTTGGTAGCTATACTTTGGTCAGGCAGTTAACTGAGAGTCTTACAAAAATCCCTCACAACCAAAATTATTCTCTGAGTATACTGGCACATTTGCACTACATTTGATTTGACAGTTATGGCCAGAGTTCTTCTTTGAGGTCTCTGAAATATACTTTTTCCTGAAATTCATGTTATGCTGTCTTGATAATTCTGCTTCAGTATATTCAGTAACATCACCATGCTGCACTTTACCAGTTACTTTATGAAAAATTCTGTTCTATAATGGAAGTACTTTGTGGAACAGGGTATAAGGCAATGCTTAATACTCCTTTTCAGTCACAGGAAAATAGTTGTTCGCATTAATAGAATTCTGAAAACGACATCTCTTAAGTTATTCCCTTAAAATAGGAACAGTACAGAGAAGAAGTTATATTTTCAATGTCTGTTTGAGATAGCTCACTCATACTTCAACCAGTGAGTGTTTTTTTAGGAACTTGAGGTTCAAGATTGATGTCTAGATTTATTAAATTTGGAGACTTAAGGCTGTGTTCTCACATCTGTTATATGTTTTTAAAATGCTGTAGTTCAGTAGTCTGTGTGTTGGACATGATACTTAGAGAAAACAGAAAAAAAATGGAGGCAGTGGTGGTGCTTTAATGTTGCTGGTTTTCCTTGCAATGTTGCATCTGAAAGGCAGTTGACTTCTATTGTTTTAGTAAGTTAAATTGATTTATTTATTTACTTTTTAAAATATATTTTTTTTCTCATTTCAGAGATGTGAAGCCTGATAATATGCTGCTAGATAAAGCTGGTCATTTAAAATTAGCTGATTTTGGTACTTGTATGAAGATGAACAAGGTAAACATATGTTTGTAATTTCACTTTTCTGTTTGTGAAAGGAAAACATACTTAAGAATGAAAAGAAAATATACTGAAAACTTTTCAGCTAGGTGAGAAGAGTTGAAAGTTCCACTCTGTTCCCATTACTATTCTTCATGGTCTTAGTGAAAGGTGTCCCTGCCCATGGCAGGGGGTTGGAACTAGATGATCTTTAACGTCCCTTCCAACCCAGACCATTCTGTGATCCTGTGATTCATGCATCTTACTCAATGACAAGTTAAAATGCTGAAATGGTGCTTCGAGTACTGATTTCTAGAGAAAGTTTCTGAAGTCAAGCCTTTGATTGTCTCTAGATCCTCAGGGTTATTTCTTTAAGTCTTTGGTTATGAAAAGTTAATGCAAAGAAGTGAGATGATTTTTTATGTAGTGTGTCAGTAATGAGAGAATCAAAACTGATGTGCAAGTCACTGAATACCAGTTGTGCTTATTAGCCACATGCTGACATAGCACAAGGAAAAATCTGAAGGAAACAGGTGTCATAGAATTATTTCTTTTTTAAAAATATATCCTGAGGTCATTAAAAAAATATTTTGCAACAGTATTTCACATACCACGAAGCACTGTTGTTCCCTACACAAAACTGATTGGTTTGTGTCAGCCTGCACGTATATTTGAGGAAAACAATCTGAAATATGTGGTACTTAGTAGAGTCAGTGTAGTATGTACATTATGTTCTCATCATATTCCAGGAGCTTTGAATAAATTACTGTACTTGGCTGCTTTGCCATAAATAAAAGGCCACAGTGAAACCCAAATGCAGGTTACATGTACAAATTCAAGGAGTTTCCTCACTAACAGCCCACTTCAGTAGAATAGCTGACACAAAATTTGGCTTTATTTTGACTTAATATAGAGTTATTCTTGACTGATTATGTTCTTAACAATGAGGAATTTTGAAATACAGAAAAGCATTATCCTGGTGCTTAAGCTGTATGTGCAAAAAAAAAGAATAGAAAAAATGTTGCAAAACTTTGCTGTATGTTAGCATCACTGAAGTAAACTTGTGTCAACAACACCTTACATTTTGTACTGCTCTAAACAAAGCTGGCCTATGAGTCTTGAGCCTAGTCTTGGTTCCTATAGTGTTTTGAAAGAGAAAGGTTACTGTGTAGAAGAAAAGCTGCTCAGCACAGGAGCTTAATTTAGGTGCATTCTGTATTTGCTGTACATGCAACACTGAATTAATATTTGTTTTATTTACTTAGTTATATATTTTAATGCAAGTTTTTCTACTGATCCATTTCTAGGAATGGCATAGACTTATTTCAGAAGTGCCTGAGTGGCACTTGAAAAGTGTGTGTGGTTGCAGCTTCAGCATTCTGGATGACAGCTCCAGTGTGACTGATCTCAGATCTGCCAGCCCTTTCTCAGGGGTGTGAGGAACGTCAAATGTTCTTCTCACTTGTTACCTGTTTCGAAGTCTGTCTACTTAAGAGTTTGAAAGCCCGGTCTACATTTAGTCTTCCTGGCATTAAGTATATTGAGTCAGAGGCAAAAAATTTGTGCTTCATCTGTTCCTGTCAGCAAAATCCCTGATGTTGACCCATTTATGCTAACAGAGGAACTTTTGCTATTTACAGTACATCCTGTCAGTATATGACACATTTATATTGGCATGAACAGTGTGTGCAGGGCCTAGGTGCAATTCTCATTATTTCTTGGGTACCAACAGAAGTTTTTAAAGTAACTTTCACTGTGTTTGACTGATCTGGTGCTTTGTTCTGGATGTAGCAGTTTAGACTTCAAAAAAGAATGTTTGTTGACAAAAGTTGATGTAGATCTGTTGATGTTGCTTAATGTACATAAACTCCTAGAAATTACTTGCAATTTTGGATCTTATATTTGGGCCTGTGTGTTTTCCTGCTCTTTGTAGGAAGGTATGGTACGATGTGATACAGCTGTGGGAACACCAGACTATATCTCTCCTGAAGTACTGAAGTCCCAGGGAGGTGATGGTTACTATGGGCGAGAATGTGACTGGTGGTCAGTTGGAGTCTTCTTGTATGAGATGCTTGTAGGTGAGTAGTAGGAAAATCAGAATTGACTACACTGCTTAACCAGACTTAACAAATAAAGTTGTTTTCAACTTTATTACTCTTCTGACATAAACTGTGGTTTACTGATCCTGATATTTACAGAATATGTTCTAGGAAAATTCAGTCGCAGTTCTTAAACATTTGGCCTTGCCTCTTGTTCACTCAGTTGCTTACATTGTTTGATTTGTAGTTCATATATTAAAAATCAAATCTATAATACTTTTGCTTTGCTTTTTAACTTTTGTGGTTCTGCTTTTTCAGGGGATACACCTTTTTATGCAGATTCTTTGGTTGGAACGTATAGTAAGATTATGAACCATAAGAACTCCCTTACTTTCCCTGATGACAATGACATTTCTAAAGAGGCAAAAAACCTTATTTGTGCCTTTTTAACTGATAGGTAAGACTTAAATTTTATTCAAAACAAAAGTAAGCCTTCACTAAGACAATTTCTTCTCATGTTGAAAGAAAATACGTATTTGTTTTATGTGGGTTTTTAAACTGCTCAAGAGAAGTGAAATTCTTACTGTCTCAGCATGAATGGAGTGAAACAACTTGGCAGCTGCCTGACCAGTCCATGATGCAGAGCTTCTTATAAAGAGTTAAAACCAGACTGTATTCTGAAATGTAGCTGTAGTGCTCATGTAGTTACCTTCTTACAAAAACTTTTGAGTTATGTCTACTTCTTACCATAGTTTGAGGGGTGTTTTATTGTCTTTGTTCTTATATTATGCCTTAAAATGAGTCTTTCCTTCAGAATAATTTATGTAATCTCACATATTTAACCAAACTGGTCTTTAACAGGGAAGTGAGACTGGGACGAAATGGTGTAGAAGAAATTAAACGGCACCTTTTCTTCAAAAATGATCAATGGGCTTGGGAAACGCTCAGAGACAGTAAGTATAGAGCTCTTCTCAGAGATAGTGATCTGGCTTACTTATGTATCATGTTAGCAAAAGGATTGCTTTATTTTGTTTAAAGGAATTTAAAATTTTATTCATCCTGTACCAAGGAAATAGGTTTCTTAGTCACTTGAGTAATATAATGATTATTATCGTACTATTTTGCATTTTTTCTAGCTGTAGCGCCAGTTGTGCCTGACTTAAGTAGTGACATTGACACTAGTAATTTTGATGATCTGGAAGAAGACAAAGGAGAGGAAGAAACATTTCCCATACCAAAAGCATTTGTGGGCAACCAGCTTCCTTTCGTAGGATTTACGTATTACAGCAACCGTCGGTACGTATGCAGAAAGCAAGCTCATGGTGTATTCTTTTGTCAACAGTCTCTCTGACTCTTACCAACCAGTATTTAGATATAAGTCTATTTGGATTCTTAATAACAGTTCAGAATACTAATAAATTACACTCTTTTGATACTTTGCTAATGACAACCTCTACTGCTAGGCATCAGTACCTTAAAATATCACACTGTATTTTTGAATGTCCTATTCTGCTTTGAGAAGATTATATAGTAATGCTGCAGAAGCTAAGCAAGAAAAATCCACTAGGCAGAGTTACCTGGAGAGCACTGAATTGTATATGTAGAGTCATGAATTAGGGGTAGGAATGTCCATTTGTTTTACTGCAAATTACTGTTCCTGAGCTGTAGATGAAGTTTCCATACTTTACATCCGTGTTTTAGCATGTGATAAATTAAACCTCAGCTTACTAGAAATAAAATATTTCCTACTTGCCTGCTTTCTGCTTTATAATTTTTTTTTTAAGTACCCATCCACTGCAGAGTGAGATTGTGATACTTTACAGTTTTCACTATTACTTGAAAGACTTGAAAGTTAAAATTGTATTAATTCATACTTTCGACCATCATTATAATTGTAGGCCCTGTGGTTAGCTATATCTACATTCAAAAACCTCAATAACCTTTTCTTACTTCGAAAGCTGCTTTTAATTGCAGTGAGTGTCAGTCAGGCCTAAAATGGGCTACAACTTCCATTACACCATGTCAGATAGAGACTGTTAGTTTTAATAGCATTTCTGCATAGGAAAACCTTAAAGGAAATAAATCTGGTTTTCATGCTTGCATAGAAGAGGAAACACTTTTCCAAGCCTGTGGTGAAATTCTTTCCGTCTCTGCAAAGACTTGGATTTGTTGTTGCTTTCTGCATAGTGAGGCATAGAAGGACTTGCAGGCTTTTCGTACAGGTTGTGTGAGTTAGCAGTTCAAGAATTTCACCTACTGCTCTCGTTTTAGTCTGTAATTTTAAAAAGTCTTAATATTTGGCTTGCAGAAAGATTTTGGAATATGTTGTCAAGAAGGTGAAGTAGCATACAGAAGCTTGTTAATAACAGAATTTCTTCTCTCCCCATCTTCACTTTTGGGGGACAGTATCAAGAATTTGGAGAATTAAGTTACTGTGGTTTTGCTGTCATGGAAGAGCTCTGCTGCTAAACACTATCATAACTTTTTAGGCTTACTAGAACTATAATGCTGGCCTAGAATTGAATTTTGTCCTATAATATTCTGCTGGTGTGATTGTCTTGCAAAGTCTGAAATGATCATCTTCCAAAGTTCGTATCTTCCTCACATAGTCTGGTGTACTTAAGAGATGCTTTACTCTCTCCAGTTCAGTTATCAGGCCAAGAAAATCGCATCAGATACTGAAGGAATTTGAAAATAGTGATTTGTATTTATTTACCTGACTTTTCAGAGTCATCATGAATAGAAATTTGTAGTAATTTTAGAAAACATGTAAAACAAGAACACTGGCTTCAGGGCAAACTTTTTGTGTGTGGAACTCTTAGTAACTTTGTTGAAAGATACACAAGCTCTGCAGAGTTTGCTTCATTTTTGCTACTTGCTCCATAAGTGCCTGAGTAAATATTTATGGGATGGAAGCCAATGAGAGTGTTGTAACCAAGGAAAGCAAAGATTTTTTTTTAATGATTATTAAAAAAGAAAAGTGGTTATATTAGTGTTTGGCAGAAATCCTTTTTTCTGCAGACCTTCTACTGCAGCTTTCTACTTTACCTTTTACAATAAATCGAGTTCTTCAGTTAAATGTGCTTAAATGATTATGTTACTATTTGGTTATCCACATTTTGGAGCAATAAATCTGGGGGTTATCTTTTAGGATAATTGTATTATTTTAGAGTTTTTTCATAGTCTTGCCTTTAAACAACTCTTCAAATATAACTTTTAATATGTTTTTGCAGATATTTAGCTGCCTCTGCAGAAAATTCCAATGATAACAGAACAGGCTCCACTGTGGACAAAAGTGTGGTATGTCTCACTGATTTTCAGCTTTGTTTTGTCCTAGAAAAGAATCTGTTGCATATATGGACATAAACTGTTTTGAGTTAGAAATGTCATAAATTATTTTAGTGTTTGAAATATAAGAAATCAATGAATAATTTCAAGATGTTTAGTATGGCCTCCCTAATAAAATTATTGGAAAAACAGAATTTCACTTCTTTATATAACATTGGTTTTCCTGAATTGGATAAAATAGCTGAAACTGCGTGCTCTTTTTGTGGAAAAGGATTCACAGTTTTTATCTTTAGAAATATCAAAGTGTTTGTGCAGGATATTTAGAGTACTTTGTCTATCTTAGATATGTACGCTAGCTTTGTGGCAACCATGGAGTCTGGATGTGAGTGGGATGGGAAGCTTGGGCTTTCCAGCAACCCACCATTTTAACTCTGGAGCTGGGCTTCCTATGAACCCAAGTGGGAGGTGGCAGATAATGTACCAGGCTTGGGTATTCTCCTCCTTCCCAAGGGCACCCCACAACCTATTGGGAGTTGGGGCAATGAGGATCTGCATTTATAGAGCAGTTCGCCTTGCAAGAAATGTTCAGGAATTCTTTCAGTTAATGCTTCCCAAGCTCCCTGACAGTCAGGTTTCTAGGAAGGTACACTAAGGTGTTTGAAACAAGGCCTCCTTGGATTCTGTGTAAGTTCTGATGTAAATCAAGCTATTCCCTTAGAGTGGTTTGATATTTTAAAAATTCCATTCTTTCCAGAAAAAAATACTTGTCAAAAAATTCATAATTAACTAAAAGAAATCTTGGCTTTGACTGTGATTTACTTTGTTAGTATTATGTTCTGCTATGTTTTCTGTTGAGAGTAGAAAAGAAGCAGATATCGATCTATGTTCCCTTTTTTCTTAAACTTGCAATATAAGGGTTTTAATGATATATGGCACTATCCAGAGAAAATTTGAAAGGGCAGGGAAACTGATTGTGTCCTTTATTGAGCAACTATATTAATTAATCATTGTAGTGTCTTGATTCTTTATGTATGTTGACATGTTCCACACCTTTTGCTTTCCTCATAAGCATTTGACTGTTGATATAGTAAAATTTCAAAACAGAGCCAGACTTTCAAATATTTGAAGATACTTAAAACTGTGTGCTGGCTTTTGGTTGACTTGGAAGAGAGTTACTGAATGGACTTGGCATGATTAGTGGGATACAGGCAACTGTGTGTAGTTAAAGAACCGTCAGTAGTCCTGCCCATATTGTCAGATACATTTGAATGTCTTGTCATTTCCCAGTTTTGGGAGGTGAAGCTCTGGAAGGATCTGAGGGATATAGGGAGGTTTAAATAAATTTTAAGTTTTTACTACAAGGTATTTTTACCCCACAGTTCTTTCTCAGCTGTTTTTCTTTCATTACATGCTGCAATGAAAACGGTAATGTTGACACATGGTTAGCAAATTAATTAGTTCTGGAAATATAACACAAGATGTTACCTGGTCTATCTGATTTTGAAGTACTGAGTGTCTTCTGGGAGAGACTGAGTGCTACAAATTTCCAAGAAATTCATTGTGTTTTGTGAGTGTGTAAAACTTAACAGAATTAGACCGTGAAGTTAAACAGAAATGGAATTCAACATCCTTTTACTGGATTTCAAACCTTTTTGAAGATCTCATTGTTTACTTTGGTTTAGTACTACCATAACCACCTGTCAACAGTTTAGATATTAAGAAAGAGGAGATTAACAAATTCTTTTGCACTGGATCTTAGGTTTTCTTCATTGCTCAGGGTGCAGAACCAGATGCGCTATTCTGTGGTGACTAAGAGAAAAAAAAAAAAAGAAAAAAGTATGACAGTTCCAAAGGGATTTTTCTTGACTTCTCTGCTGTACACAGGCTTTTCTATAGTACTTTCCTCCCCTGCTGCCTACTCAAAATGGAAGCTGAGAACAAACTAAAACTTAAAGGAATGCTTTTATACTGATTTAATTGTAACTCAGGATATTCTTAAGGTATTATTTAGTCTGTTGATATCAGATTGTGAAAAACTAGTCCGGAAGCCTGTTGTCTTGTACTGATATAATTAGACTGCTCAGCAAGCTTAGATAGGCCCCTTGGGGTACAGCCCTCTGTGAGAACATCCAGAGACAGAAAGAAGCAAGAGGATGCAATAGCTGTCCAAACTAGTAGGAGCCAGTACAGAAATGCCTCAGTTGCCAGATGTCTTTTTGAACCTGTTCTTCATCTATCTCACTTAGTTCCTCTCTGAACCCTGTCTAGAAGGGCTATAGCATGAATAACCAAGAAATGAAAGAGCAATTACATGGAAACTTCTTTATCCTCTGTTCTGTCATTTGGCATTTGCTGTGGTCCTTTTTTACTAAAGTGAGAGATGGCCTTTTAGTCTTGCTTCTTGCTTTATTTCTGATTGGTTCATACTAAGGAGGTAAATGTGTTGTGTACTGGTCCTCCTTCCTCAAAGTTTAGATTTAGAGGCCATATCTGTGGTTTTTGACTACAACCATTGCCTGATCCATATAGTGTTATGTTCTATGTCACACTAGTAATTCTTTTTCTGGAGCTGCTCTGTAAGTGCTGAGATGTCTAATTTTTGGAGGTTTTTTCATTTTTTGGAGTTAAACCAAGAAACAAGAAAGCAAAAGATCAGAACCACTTGAATATGTTGCTTTGAAGAGAGTCTAGATTAGGAATATAATTCTTCTTTATACAGTTCCAAGAGCATTGAGGGAAACATGGAAGAACTAAAGAGGCTGAAATCCTGACAAGATCAGTGGAAAGGTTTATAGTAAATCAACACAAGATTGACTTAATGAGCTTCCTCAAAGTTGAAACCGTCTTGTTAAATGAGGATTTTGGTGATGTTGGATTGAGATTATTGTGCCCAGAGATTCAGTAGAAGGTAGATATTTTAAGACTACATGAAAAGACTGAATTTTTTAATTTATCCTGCTGGCAAACAGTACATGCTGTACAGTAATGTCCTGTATTAGCAGCTAAAGTTTGTTACTATTTTTCAAACCTTAGTACAATTCTAACTGTAAAAGTGATCTCTTACTAAATAGATGTTAAGAGCATTTTCTCCCCATTGCTGATAACTGACAGGCCTGGTTCTGCTTCCTGAACTTGTTGGGAGCTTGAAGATGCATTGCAAAGTAATTGTTCATGCTAGAAGAAGAAATTTTGAGACTAACTAAAATGCTTTCTTATGTCTTTGCAGTAATATCTTTAGTCAGATTCTGAAGATACATAAACTGAGGAGAATTTGATTTAGCTTAGCCCTGTGAATTTTGATGATACCCTAAAATTTTGTGTGCTTGCAAATGACAAAACAGCGTTGTTTCTTGTAATTAAATTTCTTAGCATTTGGGGGGGGGCATCACATTTTAATAAGGTAAAAAATTAGTGTTTAGATAGGAGAGTAAGCTGTGATAGAACGTAAGCGGAACTGAATATTCTGAAATGCTTTTTTTAAGTTTCTAAATTTAATGCATGTACTTTCATGTACAAATATGTATTTAAAGCTGGAAAATATGCAGAAGATGATCTATGAGTTGGAAGAACAGCTACATAATGAAATGCAGTTGAAAGATGAAATGGAGCAAAAGTGCAGGTGAGACTTTGAACTTTAATTGTTTACATAATTTAAATACATCTAACACTTCAGTTCTATGTTACTGCTTTAGGGATTACCAGAATAACACTAAGAATGGTACTGTAGTTCTCCAAGGGAGTTCCAGGCACAGGTTTAAGTAATTCTAAAATTTTCTTGAGTATAGTATGAAGAAAGTGTTTTCTTTTCATTGACACCCGTGTAACACACATTCTTTCTGAACACTTGAGTGTTTGAGTTTATCTGATATCTCTGTATTCAGATGTTTTATTGCACTGAGGTACACACTGATCATGCTGATTTTTTTGAAGATTACATACTGTATATATGGCATATATTAGATTATTAAAATTAACTAGCTAGTTTCTAAATACAGGGTACTTGTTAGAAAACCTTTTTTTTTTCCTGTGACTGACAGATAAGAACAGCTATTTGCTTTCCAAAGTTCTTTCTACCATGTTGAAAGAAGTAGCTATGCAAGAATTTGCATTTTTCTTGCAGCTACACTTACAAACAGTTGGGATTCTTACTTTCTGATAACCAGGCATTTTTATTTAGATTCATGCAAACTGAACTCCCCTTCAGTCAGTTCTCTTTTTGAAGTCTTTTCCTGAAGGACTAAATAATGCCAGGAGGCAACATAGGTATAGGATACAAGAAGAATTTAGGCTTGTGAATTAGGACCAAAGTGTGTAGCTGTACAAGCTACTCATGTGTAAACTGGTAACCAAAGTGGTCTGGTGGGAATTCAGGCTGTGTGACACTGTTACTTACTTCAAGGCAACCTTACTGTTCACACGTTCTGCTTGCTTTCCATAAGCAGGACGTACCCTGCTTGAAGGATATTCAGTAACTGTCTTCCTGCAGTACTACTGAAGTTGTCAGAACACAACAGTGTGTCTTCTGGTATGTCATACCATTCGCTGCAGAGTTAGTAGATAGGATATATTGCTGTAACTGCTCCTTTTTGTACCTCCCAGGTAGCATTGTCTGGGTCCTTTCTGTTACCTCTTTGAAGGGGGCTAACTAGCTACAAAAATGCATTGGGTGGGTCAATGTTACTGCCAGATAACCTCACTCTAATACATTGCTTCAAAAGAGGCGCTTTCAAGTAATATTATTCAGATATCTTTATCTGTAATAGGGAGCTGCTTACTGTTGAATGAATGAACTATTTTAGGTATTTGGAAAGTCACAACAAGAGGAAGTTTTAGCAGTTTACCAGGGTATTCTAATTTTAAGGATAATCTGTTGTGTACATACTCTGTTTTACATTTGCCGATATTTTGCAAATAAAATGTGGCACCTAAAATTTTGCATATTTAATCTGCAAAAAAGTTGATAAATACTTAATATATTTTACAAATTATTTCCAATGGTTGATTGTCTTCTTCAGTTTTAAATGTTCATTACAAAACAGCATTAGTCAAAATATAAATGTTCACTTTAGTAACGGTCACAAATTGTTTCACTAGAAAAACTATGTATGATGTATCTTATTTAATGAGCTTGTTTTATTTTTAGATCTTCAAACATAAAACTAGACAAGATAATGAAAGAACTGGATGAAGAGGTAATTTCTTTCCTCACTGAAGCCACCTTAGTTGGGTAGAGAGTGGAGTAAAGGATAGTACTTTCATGATCCTAAGATATTTCTTCTGTGACTAAAAACTGACTGAGTTTAAGTTGGAGACCAAACCATCATGTTTCAGTATGTTGCATCGGGAGATGCATTTTTATTTGTACACATATTAAAAGCTTTTGCTTTCTGTAAATCATGCTGATTTATGTTTCCTCTGCTAAATATTTTGCTTAGTCTTGCTTATCGCAATTTCTCTGGAGTTTATCAAAATCAATTACTATAAAAATTAATATACAGGTGATTTTCTACCGAGTCCTTATGTTGTCTCTTAATAATAATTTTAATGATTACTTTATATTTAATCATATTAACAACCATTTTTCTAGTAATTTCATAAATTTGTCATGCAGAAGTTAAAAAATACATAGTTTCTGAAAACATTTTCAAGAAAGCCAGAACTCATTCATTGGAAACAATGCATCAGTTTCCTTGATCAATTAGTTGCAGAGATACTGGTTTAGGGATCGTTCCTTAAAATGTAAGTAGAAAATACAGTTGCTTCTAATTTTAGGGAAATCAGAGGAAGAACTTGGAAACAACAGTGTCTCAGATTGAGAAGGAAAAGATGGTGTTGCAACATAAGATAAATGAGTATCAAAGAAAATTTGAACAAGAGAATGAAAGAAGACGAAATGTGGAAAATGAAGGTATGCCATACTGTCCAAACATTAACACTGATGAGGTATATGATATGTTTTGAGATATAATATACTACCATGACATCCTAAGCGCTATCCAACTTTAAAGGTATCTTTTCAAATAATGAACACAAATTTTGAGTTTATTTTTGTCTGAACACAATATTTTTGTTCTTATTTTCAAATTCTATTCTCTGCAGTGTGAGAAATGCCAGGAATTTTTTAGAGCATGTTTGTGTAAAAAAACCCCAAGAACAAAACCCTAAGGATGTTTTTTAATCTGCTGTGTTAATGGTGAAATTTCTCTTTAGTGTCCACACTAAAAGATCAGATGGAAGACTTGAAAAAAATCAGCCAGCATTCACAAATTTCAAATGAGAAGATAACACAATTACAAAAACAAGTATGTTGCTTCTGTTCTTTGTCTTCATTATTTCTTAGATTTCAGCATTCAAATGTATTGAGCATTCAAATGTAACAAAAATGGTCCCAATAATTTTTATATTTGAGAATCTTGTCTGGTTTATTTTAACAGCTAGAAGAAGCAAATGATTTGCTGAGGACAGAATCTGATACAGCAGCAAGACTGAGGAAGGGTAACACAGAAATGAGCAAGTCATTAAGTCAGTTAGAATCACTGAATAGAGAACTGCAGGAAAGGTGCAGAGTTCTGGAAAGCACAAAACTGCAGGTGGAGAAAGATTATTACCAACTACAAGCAGCTTTGGAGTCGGAACGAAGGGACAAAAGTCATGGATCTGAAATGATTGGAGAGCTACAGGGTAATTCTTCTGTATTTATACTTTACCAAAAAAGTGGTGATAACCCTACTTTGTTAAATAAAGTACAGTTAGATAAAGGAAGGAAAGCCAACCTGCAAACCAATTCTGACTTAACAATTTCTGAAGATTGGATCTTATTTCCTGATTATGTCTGAGCAGCTCTTGGGAGGGAGAGAGAGTATCAAAACCAAAGAGTGACAAACAGTGATTGTGAATCTGGGGCTTCCCTGACTAAAAGTCTGAGTCCAGTGTTACAAAAATATGAACAGCTGATACAGTGCTAGAGAAGACACACCACTCTATCTTACTGCCTTGTGCAGTTGCCACATTTATGTATCCTGCACTTTCTCTTGTTTCGTACGTGGAGAATGCGATCCTGTTAAATTGCATTGTTTTATTATGATTCTCCATTACTTTATAAGCAAGATGAAGGGCATAGTAAGGGATGCAGATGTGGAATCCCTTTTTTCAAGATGCTTGGAACTTCCTACCATTTGTACTGATTCTTCATACCAGAAACTATTCAGATACATTAGTTCATGACTGTGCCTGTGCTAATGGATCCTGTCTCTTAACTTGTTGTTTTAAGCCATCTCTCTGGAGTACTGAGTTTCCATGAGGCACAGTCTTTAAATGAGGACTTTTCCTTTCCATACTAAAAGGGATCTTGCAAGATGGAGACTTTTTACCAGGGCCTGTAGTTTCAGGACAAGGAGCAATGGTTTTGAATTGAAAGCAAATAGATTTACATTAGATATAGGAATAAACTTTTTACAATAAGGATGGTGAGACCCTGGAATGGGTTACCCGGAGAAATTGTTGTTGCCCTGTCCCTGGAAGTGTTCCAGGCTGGGTTGGATGGGGCTTTGAGCAATGTGGTCTAGTGAAAGATGATCCTGCATGTGACAGGGAGTTTGAACTAGATGATCTTCAAAGGTGTCTTCCAACCTGTGTGGAGGTGATTCTACTTAGTATTTAGTGTGAACTTCTGATACCGCACAGGGGCTTGCGGTAGATGCTGTGCGGTATGGGGAATGGTTCCTTTAGCTGTGTCAGAGCACTTAAAATCATAGAGTGGTTTCAGCTGGAAAAGACTCTTAAGATCATTGAGTCCCACTGTCAACCCAGTGCTGCCAAGTCCACCACTAACCCATGTTCCTAAGTGCCACATTCACATGGTTTTTGAACACTTCTAGGAATGGTGATTCCACCACTTCCCTGGGCAGCCTGTTCCAATGCCTGACTACCCTTTCTGTGAAGAAATTTTTCCTAATACCCAATCTAAACCTTCCCTGGTGCCATCTTGTAGATGGGTGTCACATTTGCTCACCTCCAGTCAACTGGGACCTCCCCATGATTTGAGTCACAGTTAGGTGAATACATATTGTGTTAGTACCTGTAGATCCATTTGACACTGATTTTCTGTGTAATGTGCCTTATCTACGTATTAGTGAAGTTAGCATCGGAAAAGGTGCTTGTTGCATAGCATAGCAGAACTTGTATTAATGGAAGACATTTTACATATTAGATATGGGAAGTGATGGAAGGCAGGTACCAATTTTGGCATGTGATTGGTTTTTGTGAATTGTTACTGATGGCATGCATAGAGTGGCCAAAAAGGTCAATTTCCTCTACAATCCACAGCCTTTGTATGGCTGAAAATTTTGAAGCTGTAAATATTTTATGGGCCCAGAAATCAATAAAGGCTGAAAAGCCAATTGATCTAAGTCAAGTAACTAATATTGAATGGTATTTAATTTCTTGTGGCAGTTCGGATTACAACTTTACAAGAAGAAGTAAAAAACGTTAAAAACAATCTTGAAAGAGTGGAAGCAGAAAGAAAACAAGTACAGGATATGCTTAATCATTCAGAAAAGGTATGGTAAAATGGTGTTGAGACTAATGTTCTTTGTCAGCTTTTGACTGTATTTTCACGTAGTATTTATTGATGTTTCCAATTCCTGTGTTATTCCTCTAAATTAGCCTTATGTTAAAATTATTAACTAAATAATTTACAATCTCATGAGGATGGTCTCACAAGTCCTCGGGTAGTTCTTACTTGTAGCATTGGACATAAAAATGTCATTTGTTGTTCACTGTCACTGATTTGAAGATCCAGCCCTTCTGCCGCTAGCAAGGAATTTTTTCTGCCTGCCTAACTATCGTTGCAGAGAGTTGCTTGTGAAATTCTATGAACATTTAAAAAGCTGAAGTTTAAATTTCTGCTTTTACTGGATTTTACTTTGATTGTAACAGTGCCAGGCCTTTTGATCAACTTTGGAGCTGAAGCATTTCGATTTTTCTGTCCTTCCTTCTGAATGGTAGCAACATGTTCCCCTAATGTCTCTGATCCCCTCCATAAGATGGAGAAACAAGTAAAGAAGAGTAAAAGGAAATCCTACACCCTTTCTCCAGACAGGCTATGTAGTTAGCTCTGTGTTTTGAAGTCAGGTAAAACCTTACTTTGCTGTGCAGTCTATACAAATAAACCAGAGAGGTGTGACTATCTATGAGGGAAGGGGCAAGCAATTCTGATTTGATGTTACATGAAGCAGCTATTCAAAGGCAAGTCCCTGTCTCCTTAAGCTCATCTCCAGTGCTTGTTTCGTGAGTTACTGTTAATGACTGGCAGTTTCAGCCATGAAATAACAGAATGGTATCCAGGTAACAATAAATCAGATTCCTGTGTGCTCTAGCATTTTCAGTGTATTAGTTTCTAATTTAGATGACTACTTACTATTCAAATGGAGAAGTTTCCATTATCTTACAAATTTATAGACTACTGAAAAAAGTTAATGAAGTTTTCTCCAGAGCACTGAGTACAGGTTTTGTCTGTTACCATTTTTTATTAAGCATGGAAAATAACATTGATGATTTCTTGATAACAAAAAGTTAACACTAAAGAAGGGAATAAAGGAAATGTGATTCCCTCAGGTATTATAGAAATCTTAAAACTTTTTTCTTATCCTTAGGAAAAAAATAATCTAGAGATAGATTTGAACTACAAGCTCAAATCATTACAAGACAGATTAGAACAGGAAGTCAATGAGCACAAAGTGACTAAAGCTCGGTTAACTGACAAGCATCAGTCAATAGAGGAGGCAAGATCAGTTGCAATGTGTGGTAAGTGTTTCTTGCAAGTCTCAGGTAAATACATATTAAAAGTTATTTTTATTATGACACCTCAAAACACATTGTCTTAAAATGTAGTACTCTCACACAAGTCTTTAATCCCTTGTGTAAAGAAAATGCGTATTGAAATCTTAAAACACGAAAACTACACATTTAAAATTATTTTCTCTACTATGGTACTTGTTCCATAAAAATTGCATTGTTTCTTAATGTTTTGCGTATCTTACTGCATTTGCAATTCAAAACCTTCCTTGGCTTCTAAAATGCTATTGATTCTTAAAATTCTGGCTAATGCTGAACAGAATTGAAAGAATGCATTATCAAGACAGATGTCTTAGAGCAATCATTTCTGTGTAACTGCATTAAAAATATCAGTATTAGACTTGTCTGAAGTGTGAAGTTTCTTTTATAGATACATGTCCATGAATCTTGATCTCTTAATTGAATATGTCAGGTTTTCTCTGTGAAGTTCATCAGTACCTAAATGTGACTTTTCAGAGAACTAACACGAATGGTAGCATTTCTTTTCTTTTGCTCTACTATCCATTCATGAGAATGAAACTTTGATGATTACTTCATGAGTCTGCATTCTTTTATTTATAGTTCAGTTGTCATGATAACGTTCCAGTGCTTTGATTGCAGATTGGAATTATATTTCTTTTTTAGTGTCCCTTGTAATAATGCCAGGAACTTTGTACTCAGTAGTCAGTCCATCTAATAGCAAAAGAGCTTAAATAGCTGAACAAAAGTGTCTGAAAAATATTAGGATATTTAAGACTGTGTTTACAAAAGCATGCCTGCAGATGCTATGTATTAATTTTTGCTGTATTTCTTTCCTTAATATTTTTAGAAATGGAAAAAAAGGTAAAGGAAGAACGGGCAGCAAGAGAAAAGGCAGAAAATCGAATAGTTCAAGCTGAAAAACAGTGTTCCATGTTGGACTTTGACCTGAAGCAATCTCAGCAGAAACTGGAACACCTTCTTGAGCAAAAGGAGAGACTGGAAGATGAAGTAAGCAAAATGTTCATCCTTAACAATCTTCTATAAAGATAAGAAAATTAGGGTTGCACTCAGAAATAGAAAAGTAAATTCACTTAAACTGAGCTGCTTGTATAATACACCTCTCAGTAGAATTGAAGATTGTTGTTGGCCTACATAGGGTTAGGTACTTTATGCTTGTTTCTTAGCTCTTGCATGCCTTACATATTTGAGCCCTCAATTTAATATAAAGCAATTTTTTGTGTTTTCTCTTTTTTAAAAGAAAAATCTTACTTGTGAATTTGACTGTGTAGTCTGATTGGTTTGGATGGTTTGCAGATCTGAGTCTGTATTCTCTAGAGAAGGTTTTGTTCAAGGAATTGCAATTAGAATATTGGGGGTGAAGACTAGGTTCTAAGAATAATAGTTTCATTCTTGCATTTTCATGACAGGACACTGGGAATGAAAGTTTTAACACCTTACGGGTCATAACTCATGTAAATTAGTTTTTATATAGCTGGTAGGCTGCAGTTTTTTTCTAGGGTGAGAAGTTTTAAGATGTGAAATCCACAGATTGGTTTGCAGGACCTTTCAGCACATGATTTGGGTTTCTTCCATTGTTGCATTTAAGATAAGATAAAACAAATTTGGGACTTCGAAATAAGCTAAGTATGGGAAAGCTTTATCATCATGCAGCGTCGTAGCTGTACTTTCTATAAGGGCAGCAGCTTTGTGTAAGATTATTGCACTGAAGTGTTTGGAGATTTAGGAGTATTTTTTTGTACAGTACACTATGTAGCATCTAGTCAATGGTGTTTAATATAAAATAATCTGGGTATGAAACATGTTCAATCACATGCAATTGGTTATTTAGCTAGCACTCCTAAATTGAAATATGTCTCATTTAGGTAAAGAATCTGACATTTAAGCTGGAACAGGAGACAAATAAGCGAATAATGGCACAGAATGAATTAAAGTTACAAGCTTTTGAAGCTGATAACTTAAAGGGTTCCGAGAAGCAGCTGAAACAGGAAATCAATACGTTGTTGGAAGCAAAGAGGTTACTGGAATTCGAATCGGCTCAACTTACTAAGTAAGTAAAAATCTGAAGTAAAATGGAAAAAATTGCATAATTATACATGTACTGTTTTGCCTGTTCCTGTTACTGAATAAAGTTATTTGGTGCATAGGCATTTTTTCCTAAACTAAAAGAGTATTTTTAGCTGCATGTTGTGATTTCTGTATGTAGCCTTCAGTGTTGGAATAGTTTTGTTATGAGCTATGATGCAGACCAGTTCTTGACTCATCTTTCTATGTTAACACATATATATGGCATATATATGTATATATATACCACTTTTATTTGAGTGACTCCTTTATGGATTGACTGTGATACTACTTACTAAATCATATGGGATTCTTACATTTAGTACATGGGAGTCAATAGCTTTTTTCCCCTTTAATTACTTGATTTATTTTCTTAACATTTCTTAAACTGACTGAAGACATTTTTCATTAATTAGGGTTCTATTATATATTCCTTCAGCTGGCTTAACATTTGTCCATTTAGACGACTTCTCATCTTCTAAATTACATACTGAGATGATCGTCAGTTTATAATAAGAAATGTAATTAAATCAGAATTTTAGAATACAGCGAACTGTTAGTTTTCATGAAATAATATGTATGCAAATATAAGATTGTCGTAGGATGCTGTTCTGGTTAGAAATTGTCTTTGTCTTTTGTTAGTAGCTGACTTCTTACATGTTTTCCATTTTTATTTCTTCAAAGGCAGTACAGAGGAAATGAATGTCAAATGCGTGAGCTTCAGGATCAGCTTGAAGCTGAGCAGTATTTTTCGGTAAGACTTGCCAAGAACTGTGTATGCTACATTTTGACATAAAATCATTTAACAGTGAATAGTTAATAGATACTAAAATTTTTTAAACGTAAATAACAGCCTGGCATAAATCAGCAATGCGGAAAATCCTGCTTGAAATACAAACAATGAAAAAATGTTAGAGAATGTTAGATAGTGTATCTAAAATGTTGCTTTGTGCTTGTTTGTCAAAACTTTTATATTACATTGAATTACTCTTATCTGAAGTATTCATCAGAGTAGTTCCTATCTTGAGGTTGGAAAAGAGATACTTTTCTGACATAATGGCAAACTTTACAGAGAGTTCAAAATTTCCGTACTTACTGGAAAATAATGCATGCTATTGATCTGCCTTAAGCATATTTAAGAACCATAGATCCAGTAGCATTCTGCATCTTCTAAAAAGATACCTTCTCTGCACCTGAATCTCTGCACCTGAAGAGCCTTATTGGGTACTCCAGGTAGCCAAAATGTCTATTTCATAGATGTAGTTTCATCTGTTTCCTTTCTGTGAAAAGAAACAGTAGCATGAGATTATCTGTAACACCTGAACTTCAGATACATTTTGAATATGGACAGTCTCATTTCAGTTTGGGAATTACTATCAAATTCAGTTCTTTCTCTGAGGAGCAATAAAAATTTTTATATTTGCTAAACTCATATGATTGTCATTTCATTATGTGTTACAGGGGTTTTTTTGTGCATTTTTTCATGACATAAGTAGATCTAGAACATTGTATTTAATTCTCAGTTTTCCCTTTTTTCGCTATCATGTAGTTTAAATGAGACATTCATAATTCAGCCTGAATATTCAGCAAAAGTAGTTTACTGTAGAAGACCAAATTTTAACTTTCAGAATTATGAATGGTGTTAATACAGTAATTAAGAACAGAAGTCATTCACAGAAGTCATTCACATAAATCAGGCCTCAATTGAATCACTTATTAAGAGAAAGTCTGCACACAAAAAACTTTAAGAGAAAAGATATGTGGACACAAGGAGAATACAACAGGTGAAAGCACAGGTCAGTAGCAGGCTTATTTCACTAACATTTTGAGACAGTGATGCTACAAGAGCATGCAGGTTTTGTCCTATTGTCTCTCAGAGACTTTCTCTGCTGTGTCCTAGTGCCTTCCTTCACTTTTGCAAGCACAGTGCAAAGTGTTTGTGCATCTGTGTAGGAAAATAGACTAGATAAATGAAAACTAACCTGGTCACATCATGTGCCTATCCAAGGGAAACGGGAGAAGCATCTCAGACAGGCAGGAAGGAGGAAATTTCATTAAAGACAGTATTGGCATGTGTTGTGGTTTGGCAGATTCAAACTAACTAGTCTGAAAACAAAGGAAAATTTCAGTGTGGAATTTGAATAATGATTCTTTTTTTATGCTTTCTTTTACAGACACTTTACAAAACTCAGGTTAAAGAACTGAAAGAGGAAATTGATGAAAAGAATAAAGAAACGCAAAGAAAAATGCAGGAGTTGCAAAATGAAAAGTATGTTTATTGTGTTTCTCAAATACACATAAGTTTTTCCGTGTAGTATCATCTCACTCATGAAGATTTTGATTCAGATTTAAGATGTTTTAATTCCTTCAGGAAAAGACAGGTCTTAAAAGTGTTCCATAACATCTTGTAAGATGGCAAATACATAGGATGTTACCTATGCTGGCTCACAAAGCCAAATATGATTATTCATATTTGCTTTGGACACTGTAATGTCTGGAAGAAGAAAGATGACTTCTCTGAGAATTCAGTAATATGCAAAAATTTGAAAAAAAATTACAATTTGTGGTAATCATCTCACTTATGTAACAACTTTTTTTATTTGATTATATTATCCTGATAATCCTGGTATATTCCTATAGTCAATAAAATAATTTGAGAAAAGTTAATGAAGAGTCTTTGAATTAAAAATTTAGTATACTAGTACTACATTCTAAGCTAGCAAATAAGAAAAGTTTTTTAAGCTTGCTTTTTTGATTTCTTAATTTATATATTTATCCTGAAGGAGACTGTAGCCTTATGCATGAAGTAGTTTCTTTCTTCTTAAGTCCGAGTCTCTTGTTCTACTTGAGCATCAGCATTGCAAAACCAGAATCTGAAGGGCAGAAGTTATGTACAGTGTTCATGGTGCATTTTGGTGGTCTAAGAAAGGAAGAAAGAAAGGATACTTTGGTAATAAATGTGATGTAGGAGAAGAATACATCAGTATGGAAAGTTGTTCAGGAGTAGTATCTAACTTAAAAATAAAAAATATAGAGAGGGCAGAAGAGATAGGTGAGACTTCTTTTATTCTTCTTGTTGTTTTTTTTCTTACTTATTTTTATAGACTCTTTACATTCTATTCCCTCACTGTTCTCTACAATCTTTTGTTCATCATAAACATTTCTCACTTGGATACTACTGTGGGAATTGTGATAATGGGTGAATGTGGGTTAAGTATATTTTGATGGACTACTCTTTACATGTAATTTAATTTTATTTTTTATTCCTCAAAGACATGAGAATTTAGCTTGATGTTTCATGGATGATTGAAATTTTAATGAAATCGTAATAAGCTTGCTGCTGTCACTTGTGTAGACCATCGAAAGATACAAGTATACAGAGCATGGTTTTATAAGTCTTGCTTTTCTTAAGAAGCTAAGATAATGACAATTAGCTGAGCGGTATAATTTAGGTCTGATAGTCTTCCTGAAAATTTGCCATGTTTTGCGTAGGAGAATGAAATCCTGATGTCCTTTTTTACAGAGAAACGCTCACTACCCAGTTGGATTTAGCTGAAACCAAAGCTGAGTCAGAACGGTTGGCACGAGCACTCCTTGAAGAACAGTACTTTGAATTGAGTCAGGAAAGCAAAAAAGCAGCATCAAGGCACAGGCAAGAATTGACTGATATGGACAGCATCATAAGAAGGGTAAACTAACTGTTATTAATGCCTATATATATCTCTTTCAGCTGGAAACATAAATTCATGGTTTTAATTTACAAAATCTTGTTCTGGTCTTAAGTGATAAGTCAAGTATCTTAAGTTTTGGGCTCACTTGGAACCTTATACATTTAAATTTCATTATGTGGACTCCCAAAGAAACATAGACTTGATTATTCTGAGGTGAAGCCAAAAGGAAAATCAAGTGAATGTCTCTAATTCAGTTATTAGGCTTTTGTATTTGCTTCCTGTCATTATTTAAACCTTGTAGATTTGTGGAGCAGTGTATTAGAGACTCCTACTGCAAAGTAACTTAGTTTTTAAAATAACCCACTTGAGAGTCTTGAGTAACCCCCAAACTGTAATTTTTGAAGGTATTTTATACCATAACTTTTGAGCATTAGTGATCGATAAATGTGTTTAACTGAAGAGTCTCAAACAGCAAGCGTATGTAGCATAGTCATTTTATCATTATTGTTTTTTCCCATTTAACCTCAGCTATGCACATTTTCTTAAGAGTCCTGGGGGTGTAAAACTCTAGGCATAACTAGGCTCAGTTTCTCAAAGCTTTGTCGACACTGCCATGGGTATTCCATCTCTGTAAAGATACTGGAACTAGTGTTTGTTTCATGTTTTCTTTTTTAAGCTTGAAATCTCCAGAATGCCACCATTTCTTAAGAAGCATTTAGAAGATATCTCTGTGGCATCAAAGTAATACCTTCTTGCCAATATGTTTGTTGGTTTCAAATATTCTGCTAATTTTTTCAGACAGCTTGATACACAGTCATTTGTATGGGCTTCAAACAAAACCTTTTTCAGGAATAAGGTTATGTCTGGTTTTTAATATGTATTTGTTAGGTGATCTTGGCTGTGGGAGCTAACATATTCACATATCTGAAGAGTCATGGGTTTCCTTTCCAGATTTTTTTTTATCAACCTATGTGCGTATTTATCTACATATGCTTTGATGTAGACCAAATTTAGTTTTATTTTTCTCCTGATTTATAACTGTTTTTCATGATTTATGACAATTATTTAGTAGTAAATGCCTTGTGTATACTGTAGCCTTTAATGCTGGAGTTGTAGCTTCTGTCAGCTGCTTTTCTGTCTGGATTCAAGGGATCAGGTCTCTAGGTACTACTTCTTCCAAAGTACCACAAATTGCCACATTCAATAACTGACAATCTAACTTGAGTTTTTAATTATATATTACAGTGTTGTCAGTTCTGCAAAGATCATTTAAAAAAAATTATCTGGGACAGGTGTATTTTGAGCCTTCTGGTAAATCAAGACAGCACAGAAGAATAGTTTAAAAATTCACATAGGCAGGAATGTGTTTGAAGTAAGTGGTTGGTATAGATTTAAGGGTAGTTAAAATTATACTGTTATAAATATTTTTAGGATTTATGGCAACTTCTTTATTTTAAAATGTGTTTGTTTTCATATAGCTGGAAGAAACCAATAACACATTAACCAAAGATGTTGATTTGATAACAAAGGAAAACACAGAGATCAATGAAAAATTTAAGAAACAGGAGGAAGGTATGTCATTTATGGAGTTTTAATTCATCTGTTTTGAAACACAAATGAATTTGAAGCATATGTGGAGAAATGGGAAATGGGAGAAGACATTGCTGTTTATCTTCCCTATTATTTTGGGCTTGATGAAAAACAATATAAGTAATTGTTTTAATCTTGAAAATATATCTTCTATGTAAATTGCACCATTTTTAAAAAGGGTGCAAAGGAGGACTCTGGGAACTACTGACCTGTCTGCCTCAACTCTCTGCCTGGAAAGATCATGGAACAGAGCCTCCTAGAAGCTCTGCTAAGGCACATGGAGGACAGGGAGGTGATGGAGTGACTCCATCAGTGGACAAGGGAAGGGCTACAGATGTCATTTACTGGACTTCTGTAAAGCCTTTGACATGGTCCCCCACAATATCCCTCCCTTTAAATTGGGGAGATGTTGATTTGGTGGATGGACTGTTTGGTGGATGAGGAATAGGCTGGATTGTCTCATCCAGAGAGTAGGAGTCAATGGCTCAGTGTCCCAATGGACATCAGTGACAAGTGGTGTCCCTTAGGGATCTGTACTGGGACCAGTACTGTTCAGTATCTTCATCCATGACACAGACAGTGGGATCAAGTGCACCCTCAGCAGATTTACAGATGGCATCAAGCTGAGTGATGCTGTTGACACACCTGAGGCATGGGATGCCATCCAGAGAGACCTGGGCAAGCTTGAGAAGTGGACCCGTGGGAATCTCATGAGTTCAACAGAGCCAAATGCAAAGTCCTACACCTGGGTCAGGACAGCCCTCAGAATCAATACAGGCTGAGAGATGAAGGGACGGAGAGCAGCCCTGCTGAGAAGGACTTTGGGGTGCTGGTGGGTGAGGAGTTGGACATGAGCCAGCAATGTGTGCTCACAACCCAGAAGGACAACCATGTCCTGAACTGCATTGTGGGCAGCATCAGAAGTGTGATCAGCAGGCTGGGGGAGGTGATTCTGCCCCTCTCCTCCATTCTCATGGGACCCCACCTGGAGTACTGCATCCAGCTCTGTGGTCCCCACCAAAGGAAGGACATGGACCTGTTGGAACGAGTCCAGAGGAGGGCCACAAAGATGATAAGAGGGATAGAGCACCTTTTCTGTAGGAAAGCTGAGAGTTGGGCTTATTCAGCCTGGAGAAGAGAAGGCTCTAGGGAGACTTACAGAAGCCTTTCAGTGCTTAAAGGGACTTAGAAGAAAGATGGGGACAAACTTTTTAGCAGGGCTTGTAGCAATAGGACAAGGGATAATGGTTTTAAACTAAAATAGGATAGATTCAGACTAGATATAAGGAAGTTTTTTACAGTGAGGGTAGTGAAACACTGGAACAGGTTGCCCAAAGAGGTGGTGGATGTCCCATCCCTGGAAACCATGAAGTTCAAGCTGGACAAGCCTCAGAGCAGCCTGATCTAGATGAAAATACCCCTACTTATTGCCAAAGGGTTGGACTAGATGACCTTTAAGGTCCCTTCCAACCTAAACCATTCTATGTTTCTAAATTGTCACTCTGTACTATACTGTTTCCATTTTCATGTACTGTCTTTATTGGTGAAAATAATTAAAACCTCAGCTGTACCAGGTAGGAAAAAGTGAGTTTCTGTTCATACTACCTTGCTCACTTTTTAAAACAATTTAGTGCTAAGTTCCTGATGGCATAAGCAGGAATGCCTGTCTACTACAGCTCATCCATATACTGTCTGTCTAACCCCCTTCTTCCAGCCTTGCCCTTGTGTGCATAAAGTTATTAAGGTAAAGTGTTTTCCGCATTTCATATTGCACACAATGTATTTATTAAAATGTTTGTGTCTATCTCTAGTATTTACAGCAAAGCCGTATCAGTGTTTCAATTTCCTTAAGATCTCACTTTGACACGGAATCTAAGTTGTGATGTTATGCAGATCAGTGGATGGGCATTCTATTTATATGCATTCTGACTGTATGGGAAGGTACTTTTTGCTCCCATGGTTTTTCATTTGAGCAAATTGGAATGCATGCTTTAATATCTGAGGACTAAAAGAGTAAAGGCCTTATTGGTTCTGTTGCCAGTGTCTTTGCAAACACTATGTAGGCAGGAAGGCATACTAAAATATTTTCCTTTAGTTCTACATTTCCATAGTAGCAGGAATTGGGTGAGCAAGCATTTTCAGTATTTTTAAGTTTGTTACTTTTGAGTAAAAATTGTTCTTTAACTTTGTAGTTTTGGTGGGAAATTCTTATCAGTGAACTGCATACTTATAGATACTTCGGAAACAAATCAGCAGACTGGAGGTGTGATAGAAAGATTGGTAGAATTGAGTAAATGGTGTGTGAGAGGGGGTGGGGAGTATGTAACAGAATCATTCCTTGTTTAAAGAAAGCCTTTTTCCCCATGCTCTCTTCATGACTGTTTTGAGAATCTGTACTAAATATGAGTCCAGTCATATCAGTCTTATTCTGTGTGGGTACTGAAGTAATTTTTGGTACTGCGGAGACCCTTTTGATAGTGCAAACATGAAGGAAGTGGAACAACTAACTTAGTAATCATCAGGAAATAAAAATACGTGTTGGTTTTAGTGTTTCATCTTGGTGCCTTTCTGATATATCCTTCTTGTAATTTTCTGTCATTATAGTAGCATTAAACTGGTAACCTTTGTCTTTGCAAACTGTATTTTACTCAATAAGGGACACAATGGGAAAAGGGAGGGATAAAAAGAAGTTGCAATTGTAGAAGCAATGAAGTTTAGAAATATTTACCTTGTTCTAAAATGTCTCAAAGTTGAATATTATTTTAACAGATTACAAAATGAAAAAAGAGGAGGAAATCAATAATATTAGAATGCATTATGAGAAGAGCATAAACAATGAAAGAACTTTGAAGACACAGGTATAACTTTTTATGCAATTTAATAGCAACAATTACTTTGCATAACAGAAATATTTTAGGTTTATTGCTTTTGTGAACTCACCGTTGGTTCCTTCGAAATTAAGTTTATATTAACCATGATGTACAATATGCATTGTTGATATTTGCAGTTGAAAGAATAAGTTTTGATGTTGTGTACTGTTCAGTATTACTTTGGTCATGAGTAAGGGCCATTTATGTTGATGAAGGGTTTTTATTTAATTGAATCCTGTAACTAGAGGAACTAAGAAGTTTTGTATGAAACATGCTAGCATATATAATTTTTTCCACTGGTTCTCCTTTTTCTTAACAGGCTGTCAACAAGCTGGCTGAGATAATGAATCGGAAAGATTTTAAAATAGACAGGAAAAAAGCTAACATGCAAGATTTGAGGAAGAAAGAGAAGGAAAACCGAAAGCTGCAATTAGAACTTAATCAAGAAAAGGAGAAATTCAATCAGATGGTAGTGAAATACCAAAAGGAGCTCAATGAAATGCAAGCGGTAAAATAATCTAAATTTTTTTTTGTCCCATTGTGGAATTGTCTCTGCAGGAAAAATGTATAACTCCTAGTCCACTTGAAAAAAGTTCTGTTTCAGATGTTTTAGGCTACAGAATTTCAGTGAGGCAGAGAACTTGATAAGTGCTGGTTCTCATTCATTTCCCCTTTCTAAATTCTTAACTGTGGAAGTTACTGATACATTACAAAGGCTAAAAACCTGAATACTGTTCAGCATACTAAACTGGTAGCAAACTACCAGTTCATTTCACTGGTAGATGATCTCCTTTTCCTAACAAATGGTAATTTAATAGATGAATAGATGAATCTAGAATAGACTGTTCTGTGCTTGAATACATTGCTGGATCTTTCATATTAAGTTTTTTCCTTCCAAGGCTAAACAATAACTTCTACTGTAATAGTTTATGTCAATACTATCAAAAATATCTAGATATATGAAAAAAATAGTAATGAGGTTTGTGTTCAGAATACTTTGGTATCCCACTAACTGTGCATGTGTATATAAATACAGCAACTAGCAGAAGAGTCTACGTACAGGAATGAGCTCCAGATGCAGCTGGATAGTAAAGAGAGTGACATAGAACAACTACGAAGGAAAATTATGGATCTCCAGCAAGGAATGGATTCTACCAGTGTTGCTAGTCTCCCGACAGATGAAACGGATGGAAATCTTTCAGGTAAGAGAAAAACACATTGAACTACTTGATTTTGTGCATGCACATAGTTTTGGAAGGTATTCTTTCAAACAAGTTACTACCTTTTAAAATCTTCTGTCTATCTTTTTCTGTATCACATCTCTTCTTCCTTTCTTTGTTTGTTCGGTTTTTTTTATTTCATAGCTTAGCTGCTTATATTTAAGTCTTAATTTATCCTCACATCACACTTTCTACTGTCTTGCTTGGCTTTAGCATAATTTATATCCACTTTTTGGAAAGAGTATCTTTACATCTGCTGTTTCTCGAATACGGTGAATACAATGGGCAGTGTTCAGTGAACAGAATACAGGGCCAGCACTTCCTCAACACTGTGACAGTATTTTATATCTTGAATGCAAACTTGCCTTGGTCTTGTCTGTTCTTACTCACAGTCATGTAGCATCACTGTAACAAGTAGCAATAATTGCTGATGTGAAAAATAATTATAGGAATTTCCATTTATGGTTTTATGATACTCTGATTTAGCAGATTAAAATAAGAACAAATAATATAGTGTAGCCAGCCATTTCTATGTGGTGTCAGTTCCAGGCACTATACTTTGAGACCCACTGTTACATGGGTTAGTGACGTACCTGTCCCCTTCCCCAGTGTTTAAAAAGTGTAATCATTTTGTACTTTCACATGATCCACTTCTGTATCTCTTGATACAGGAAAAAAAGTGCTTAGAGGCAATAAGCTATGTTTGACAATTTCCATATGTCAGAGCTAGGTTTATTATTTTTTTTTATATGGGTAAGTATTTCTAGAATTCATTGTGAAATTCTTAATAAATAAACTTGTCGTACATGCTTGTCTTACAGATTTATGGCCTGATTTCTATTGAAAATAGAAATTGAAAAATATTTTTAAACATTCAAAACCAGAATACTATTTTGTGTACTTTAAGACTTCAGTGGATGAGTAGTCAGATAAAAGTAAATAGAATAATTTTAGGTGTGTCTTTTACTGTTAATTTACTTCATGCTGCTCAAATTGCCACATTCTAGAATTTTTCCAGGGGTCTTAGAGTGATTCAAATTTCATGTAGGTCATGAGTGTTCGTATATGTTTTTGTGTAGTTATTCCTTTCTGTGTCTGTTTTTGTGTCCTATCTTCCCATAGTGTATTTTTAGATTTTTATTTTTAGTTAGTGTTTTAATGAATTTCATTCTAGAATAGATTTTCGTTCAGATAATGATAGTAATTTTCTTCACAACTTCCATTCTGTTCAAGAAGCCTTTTGCACTCTTAAGTCTGATCTGTAAAAGCCTCAGGCAATTGCCATCTTGTAGAGAGAATGTCTTTTTTTGTCTTTTGAAAACATCTTCTAGACCAAACTTCCATTGAGTTCTTAGATCTATTAGATTGGTTAAGGAATATTATTTTTCCTTAGCTAGGAAACTAGGAGTTCCTGCTAGGAACTCCCTCTGGTATTTCTGAACTATCAGTACATCTCAGGTGTTTTTCTTTTAGAAACTCATTTGCAGTGTATTCTATTTAATGGAGGTAAAAAAGAAATCAGAGGGGTTCTTTTCTCCCCTCAAGTTACTACTTGGAATCAAGCCTTGTGTTTTTAAGTGTCTCCTGATTGAAGAACACTATAGTTTGTAATTTTTAATTGAAAATTTCTGAACTCTTGTGAATTGAGAGGTTTAGGGTTTTTTTTCTACAACAAAACAGACCTGATTTATTCTGCATAAAAAAGTAGTTTTGAACTTCATCACTTTCCTTCTCAGCCATTTTCAATTAATGTCTGTTATGTAATACACGGAAAACACAAATGCATCCTTCTGGGCATAGGTATCTTCCCTGTTTTCTTCTAAATGGCGGTAGTGTGTCACTATGACCCCATTGTGTCTCAGATCTTGGAAAGACTAGGAAAAAAGCTCTTTCTTTGTCTGCCTAATTAAGGAAGGTTATTTTCAGTTTTACCTTTGGAGATGTGTAATCAGACTTCTGGCAGCATGACCTGTCGCTTCAATTTTGAGGCAGAAATTTCAGTCTGTGCAAGAGCTTTTCAAGTCAGCTGTTCATTGTTAATTAGAACATCACAATTAGTAGAAGTTCTTTTGGTGTTCTTTAGTGAGAGGTTTGTATCTATACTCATGACCCCTCAAACTGTTTCTTTTTTACTAGCCTTTCATTTCTCCTCTTCTCTTTTTCGCCCTTTTCTCTACGCATGCCTCTGATTTTTACTGCAGTTGTGCTGCTGGTGTTACTGTGTGATACAGGTAGGAAGTCTAATACATATTATTAGGACTTCTCTAGATCGTGTTCCTACATGCTGCTTGTTTTTTTGTTTTGGCTTAGTTTTGGTGTTTTTTGGGGTTTTTTGAGTGAGTTGATCAGGATCTGAATAGGAAGCAGTTTAGTAATTGAAGGAGGTTAAGTGACATGAGGACAGTCAAATTTCACACACTTGTCAAAGAGCCAAGCAGAGCACAGAAAAGGAGTGCAGTAGTGTTATAAGGACAAAAACCAGCTAGACTTCAAAGTAGAAATAGCCCGTGCCACAGAAAGAGGACATTATGCAGTGCACAGTTATTTTTCTGCAAACCAGCTAATTAGTCTTCAAAACAGAAGGTGACATATCACAGTGGTTCATTTGCTACAATTTAGTTGTATGACATTGATTGTCTTCAACTGTGTGCTAAGTTCCCATCACTTCCATAGCCCAAATATAGGCATTCCTTCAGAGCACCTTGAACAGCATCTTGTTTAAGAGCTGGATGTGATGAGCAGTCAATAGGATTCTCTGTCTGGTGCACCAGTTCTTAAAGCAAAGACATTCCTAAAAAAAATATAAAGCAAATAAATTGTCAAATTTCAAAATAAGTAATTATAGTACAATTTATTCAGTTTCCTGTCACAGCAAAAACATCACCAGACTCAAAATAATGTGAACATGTATAAAAGAATGATTCCATGGTCTCAATTCTGGCAGTGGGCAGGCAGTCTCTGGTTTAATAGAAGAAAAAAATTGATATGAAATGGTGTGATAGTAAAGTTGTTGGAATTCCAGAGAGACTCTGGCTCTTTGGCATTTTCTGCTGTCCTGCATGGCAGAGAGGTTCATGTCTTGTCTAATTGAGGAGTTTAGGTTACCAGCCACCAGAGAGGCTACAAAAGTAGAATTCACAATTTATAGGAAGACCCTCTTGTAAACTTTTGGGGTCAGAAAGATTTGAATAAACTCAAGGTAATACTAAAATGAATTTTTAATACTCAGAAAATTTTAATGAAAAAATTCTCTATTTAGAGGTAGATAACAGAGAAATCACGTGGTAACACACCTTTTATAGCTGCATTTCACTTGGAGGTGGTTTCTGTCTGTCATTGAGCTAAATACCCCTCAAGTTCTGGTAGCTCCCAGGGCAGTTTATGCTCTCCCAAGGTAGGGATTGGCCCCTTTAGACCATCCAGGCTGTTCTCAGGCTTTTGCTTACTTAGGTGGAAAAATCATGACATGGAGGAAGGTTTTCCTTGTATTCAGTTCTAGGCATGTTTGGTAACTCTCACTCCTGATTATTGATTCAGATAGCAGCTCATATCTCAGCTGATATCTCTAATGTTAACAGTCCTTGCTGAAACAGATGAGATATTTGCTTTTTAATGATGCCTTTGGAATGCCTCTTCCTCCTGGCTGGACTTAGGAAGTCTTAATACTTGCATGATTGTAAACAGAATTCTTCTTTGTCAAGACAGAACATAATCAGTAACTTAAGTTTTTTTTTCTCCTGGCTGTTATAGAGCACTTAACCTGTTGTGAATTGCTTCTTTTCATCTGATTGGCAAGATAATTTAAGCAATTGAGCTGACCTACAGGTTTAACTGCAGCACATAATATTTTACAGCATGTGTTATAAATCATGTTTTGTGCAAAGATAGGATGGAATAATAAACACGGAACATTTAAACCAGGAGTTTTATTGCAATATGGACTCAGCTAGGACTTTCTGAAGTACCTGCAAGTAGCCGTCATCTAAATAAACTTCAAGGCAAGATCCAGTCGGCAGTCCTTGGTGAGATACACATGAAATTATAGTAAGACAGTCTGAGGAAGGAAATAATCAAGTGGGAAGAGTGGACTGGAAAGAATTAGCAAGGTGGTATCTCCATGTTTTTGTTAACTGTGGAAGAGTCTTGAGGAGTAGGAATTCTTGAATTGGAAAGAGGTGCTCTGCTGCTTGTGAAAGCGCCTGTGCTACTTAGCTCCAGAACAACAAAACATCTCGTAAATCAGTACAGCCATGGTTGTCTCGTGTGATTTTATTGAAGTCTTACTGTTAGAACTCACTGTTATCATACTGAATCCCTATGAATCCTGGCAGTATGAATACTAACCATGAAGATGTTTAGAATGAAAATCTCAATTTAAAATATATTCAGAGATAACTATAAGATCTGTAGCCTTTATGGAATTCTTTCTTCATATCCTATTCAGATCCAGCTAGCCGTAAGATATTTTTGAGGCCTAAGCCATCGGATATTTTTGAGGCCTATCTTAGATTTTCTGGACTGCAAATAAAGTATCAATTCTGTGATTTTTTCCAAAATACAGGGGTGTTTTCAGGCAATAGTTTTGAGCCTCTTTTTAAAGACAGGAATGGAAGAATCTTTTTCATAGTCTAGATAGCCCATATTTTCTTAATTACTTAATCAGAACACTCATAAATATTATTCTTCTGGATCAAATATTTGTGAAATGGCCAGATGAGCATTTGCAGTTGTGCTAGCTAACTCGTCGAGGGAAATTAAAATGCACTATAAATATTACTTGGGAGAAACCTTTGTGGCAAGGTTGGAATGAAAGAGCTCATCTACCCTTTTAAGAGTACATTTGGTTCCAGACGAATGTTAGCTTTGTTGAAAAGGAGTGTGTTCAGAAACTTATTTCCAACTGCAAGATGTTATTCACAGCTCAGAAATCATCTCTCGTTCAAACAGAATTTGCTCACTAAAATAGATTTGTAGTAGACAGAAAAGAATGTCAGCTGATTCATTTGAAATACCTCATTCACTTCCTACTTGTTTTGAAATTGTTTTCAGAACGTGCTGAAATAGAAGTGAATTTAGAACAACTCCTGCTCATACTGTCCCTATAAGCATCTTTTAAAATGTATTATTGTTGGATCTTTCCAGATTTTCATATGCTGCAATTTATACAGATGCATACGTATTCTCTTTGAACAACAGTCATCCTTCCTGTATTCCTTCTGAACTTCAGTCATTCATAGTATGTTCTTTATTAGCAATTAATCCCTTTATTTTACAAGGGAGGACTTGAGTTTTAGGGTCTTTCTGTAATTTCTAAAAATGGAAGACTCTTCTCCTGGTGTAAGAATCAAGGTGTTCAAAACAAGGTAAGCGTTGTCGGTGATGCCTGTAGACATGAAGGAAATAGGTTTCCTTTTCCACAGCTACTGTATCAAGAACAGGGGAGGGGTTGAGGGCAAAACCCCCAAACCCCATTTTTCTTATGGAGATAGGAGAGGCAGGGAAGTGCAAATTTCCTTCATTTTTCTGGGATATTCTCTTATTGAAATGAGTTCTACTATCATACCTTTCTTCTGATTGATTTCAGTAGTTCAGTGGTCCCACAGTATTTTGAGGCTATTCTGTGTGAAGGAATGTTAGGAAACTATTCTATATTTCTAAGTGTAGTCATCTTCTAAATATTGTATGCTGTAACGCTAATATGGGAAAGTCTTTTTCATGCCTGATTTTAATACCTTGCTAGGCTGTCAGTCTCATTGTAATTTTACATAGCAAAGCATATGGACAATAACTTTTAGATATTTGGATGTATTTTCAGAGCTTGCTGCAATATACCTCACAAAGAGTTATTCCTGAAGGATAAAAGGGACCAGTAGCTCCTTCTTACATAAGTATTTGTGGAGAATATTTCAGAAAACTTTAACTTAATGTTTTAGAAGTTTTCAGTGCTGCCAGTTAAGTTTATTATGAAGAATACATACATTAGCTATTGGCTCTGTTTCTGTTTTCTGACACTTTTTTTTCAAATCACATTTTTACAATAATTTAAAAAAAATTTCTCAATTGTGAAATAGATTTATGGACTGAAATTTTGGTTACTTCATTCTAACATTTCCAAAATTGTGGGACTTTACTGTGTCATTTCAGGTTAATGGAATAACAATAGCTTCTCACTATAATTGTCTGGTTTCATAATTTTAAATTTTAGAAACTACTGTTAGTTAGCTGGAAGGATTTTTTAAATCTACAATTCACATTAGGCAGAATGCCAATTTTCTTGTGGCCCTTCTTTGTATCATTGCTAAATTATTTCAGTAGTTTTGTGATGGGAACACACATTATTACATTGCTCTTTGGAGAATTTTTCACTGAAAATTTGAATAAAATGCTTGTCTCTTATTCTTTATATCTAGTTGATTCTTCCTGCATTCCTTATTTAATTATCTCCTATGCTTATCTTCTGTGAGTAATGGGGACATCCTTGTAGCTTTGCCTGCTCTTGTGCTCTCTCTCCCTTTTTTGTTTCCTGTGGAAAATGTGGATCTGATTTGTTTTACTTCCTGCATCTTCCTGCTGAGTATTTTCATATAGCCCCTCTGAATGTTAAATTATGTTTATATTGAAAAATCTCTTAATTTAAACTGTAACATATTTTCAAAGCAAAGTCTTTCCTGCCTGGCTCTTTGCAAACTATTTACATACAGTGTTAGATGTTGGCATCAAGGAGAACAGCTTTACTTTTATTGTGCAGTAACTGTGTAATCAGATGTTGGCTTGTGATGAAGCATGAATTAAATGCTTATATCTTCATTTTATTTAGCTGTGCTTTTTATTCTGCTTTGCTGAATAGGTAATTGCCTATTACTGCATGTAGTACATCTTCCTTTCTCGTAGTAGTTTGCTTTTGTGTTATCCTGCTTTATTGTTATAAATACATGAAATTATTAAATATGCATTTTTTTAAAACCAGAATCAAGACTTGAAGGTTGGCTTTCAGTACCAAACAAAGGAAATATAAAGCGGCATGGCTGGAAGAAACAGGTACAAATGTCTTTTTTTTTTCTTCCTCAATTGGAAAAGTTTTTAGGCATGCCCTGAATTGGTTTTACTACTCATATTTAAGAACCAAAAAAAATAAGAGTAACTTAGTGTGTATAAAAAAAGGAAACAAGAAAATTCAAGTTCAGTTTGAAATCTTTAGTAATGAATTTGTGCAAATTTAACGACAGGTGGGTGAGGAAATGCTTTACAATGGGCATGTTGGAACCATTAAAAATCCCATTTCTTCTTTGAGTAAGCTTCTTTATAATCCTGTTACTAAAAAAGAAGCTCCGTGTGCAACTTGACAGGAGAGAGTAGGGAATATACACCTAAATGTTCTGAAGGTCATGGAAGAGTGCATCACACTATAACTTGCCACACATGATTTCCAAGGACTATTTTATTTTCCTTACCTTTAAAATGGTCAGTGTGTCTTGAAAAGACCTGATTTACTTTCAGAAACTGGATCTCTTTGCTGGAATTCCCAATCCAAACAAAACAGTACTCTTTTGCCTCTGCAGAGGTTATGATCTGCTTCTTTGAAATGTCAGATGTTGAAATTGAGATGCTTAGAACTAGTTTCTGATTATCTTTTCTGTCTTTTCAGTTCCCCTCTTTGAATTCTTTGGTATAATTAAATGCCAAAGTGAACATGATCACCAGAATTCTGTAGATTTTACAAGCAATTTGTACGAAGTAGTTTATTTCCCTGCATCTTCTTAAATTCAAAGATCGCTGTTGGGAATGATTCAGTTTATTTGTGACACTTTCAAAGTAACTTTCTGCTTCCCGCTAAAAGGTCTTTCTCAAATGCTCCTGTTTACATTCACATTCTACAAGTGTTGGAAGTGGTTCCTACAAAATTTAAAGGAGAAGGAATTAATTCCTGTCAAAGAACCACTTAAGTGTTTGCATTGGACCTTTAGTTGCTGAACTACTTCTTTCAAGTATTCCTGTTTTCGCTTGGCTAACGTGGCCTTCTTTATACAGTCTAAGTATTTTGAGTTCCAGACCAGACTATTTTTATGTCAATATCAGACCGCATTGATTTGTCTGTAAGTTAAACCCACCACCTATTCTGGCTTGCAGAAAGTGAGTGTTAAGCTCTGCCTTATTTCAGCTAATGGATGCTTAAGGTATTCTCCCAGCCCCTCAGATGAGAGGCAATGTGAACAAGTGCCATTTTGAAAATGCTTGGTTGCCACAGTTTGGAACCTGGGGTTTCTTATAGATACCTCAAATTCTGTTGTCTCTGTGTTTCACTTTGTCTCCTTATTAGCAGAAGTGTGGGAAATCTAGAGGACGAGGTTAGAATGTTCTTGATGCCATATTTGATTCAAATGCCAGTAGCATTTGAATGTTCTTCAGGTGTCTCACGAAACACACCTGTTTGTAAATCTATTCCACAGCTTGTTCTGTTTGATAGCTAAGGCTGCTTGACTCCTCTTGTTCCTGAATTGATTTTCTGGGTTGCTGTCAGACTTCTGGCAGTGTCCACAAGTAAAAGTGACTGTGCCTAGGCACAAATCATGTAGCTTTGTTCTGTTCTGCATTATTTAAGATACTGCATCATTTTCCTGTCAGAATACCTCCAGCAGCCTTTTATGGTTGTTTTTTAGAAGTGGAGATTATTCTTGCATCCTCTAATGATTGAAATGTTAAAACTCCTGATAAATGCAGCTTCTCCAGTGAAAGACTATATCTATTCTTTGGGCATGCCCAGTGTAGGCATATTTACTTCCCTCAAGATATTTTATGCAGTTACTCCATTCATACTTTCCTAGTTCGAGTAATATTTACACTTTGAAGGAATTTGAGCTACAGATGGATGCCTCTGTCATAAAATGAGTCATACTGATAAGATTCCTTAAACTAGCTGAGGCTCAAATCAGTGGCACACACTAGTGAGGAGCCATACTGATTTAGGTGTCCTGTTGGCTGAACTGTACTGCAGCTGAAACAAGCTGGTATGGAGTCAGCCTCTTCAGGTGCTTCTGTTCCAAATTCTCCTGCAATTTCAGTTTTGGGCTTGGTGGGAGGTTTGCAGCCACAAATATAAGCATGCCTGGATCAACTTAAATGGAAAGCAAAATTGCATTAGCACTGCAATTGGGTTGATGCCTGAGTTGTTACAAATTGAGCTGCTGCATTTCTGACTCAAATATCAGTAGCACTGATGTTTTTGCCCCATACCCTCCAAGTCATTTAGCTTAAGTTAGAAAAGGATGAGTGTAGAAAACTTATTTGAGAATAAACACTTGAGTTATACCTCAAGCTAATGCTAAAATGGGTTAGCCATGCTTTTATCTGGAGCTTTGTTTTATCCCAAGTGGAGGTGATAAAATATCCTTCCAAAACCACTGAAGAACAGAACTACTGTTGAAGATTTTTTTATATATGTTCACAACAGGATATCAAGGCTGTTGTACATAACTTTTCTTTTGTGAGGTTAAATTGTTCTTTCACCAAGAATTGTATATAGTGTGATAACTGAATTCCCTTGCAGTCAGAATTTGCATCTGTGATAGTTGTCATCTTAAGGCCTTGGTCTTGTCTGTGAAAGGCAGAGGTGCACACTTCAAAAACAAAAAAAGCATTAGCTTTCTGTTGAAGTCGATAAAGGAATTGAAGCAGTCTTTTTCTTCAGTGGGAAAAATCACTAGAGGCTCACACTATTACAACTTAGTACCTACTCAAGTTGATCAGGCTTTCCATTAAAGAATTGTGACTAAAGCGCTGAAAGCTCTTTAAGTTGGGGCCAAAACACCCTCTGTGGCTTTTTAAGATGCATTTCAGTAATTGAGGTTTACAACTGTAGCACACAGCTTGCGCAACACATTTCTAAAATGCTATTCTATAAATTTGTTAAGGTAACTTTCATATTCAGGTTTTGAGGTCAGCTTAAAGTCTTGTGTAATGAGGAGGTTGAAACCTCCTCTTGTAGAAGGAGTAAACACCATTAATTTAAATTGTCATTATCTTCATTGTGCAGAAACCCATTCAGTTACCTACCAGTAACTGGAATTCAAGATGAACTGTTGCTGTATTCACTCTCATGGTTTTCTGTCCTTTCCCCTCCTTCTGGGTCATATTACACATGGAGTTCAATATAGACAGAGCAGTCAGTTTGCCTCTTTTTAGTCCTCTTTAGTACCTCATACCATTTAGTTGTTTCTAAAACATTTGAAACTGCAGGGGAGGGAACTGCCACTGCTGTCACTGAGCTTGTGCTTGTGGACAGTTTCAGCTGTCATTCCTAGATTTGGAATGTATACCAGACCTCTGTTTCTGCTGATTCATTTTGTCTCTTTATTTCACCAGTCCATTAAATTGAAAGTGTAAGAAATAGTTAGCTGGCGCTGTGAGAATCTCTTCTAAACTACCAGTAGTTTGGTGCAGAACTACAGAAGTTGTTTACGACTTTACCATCAAGTGATAGATTTTGCACTGTATCACTCTGTGATACATAATTTTCATGGTAACATGCCAATAGCAATTGAAATTTGTGAGTTTGTGTGCAGATGGACTTCCAGAATCATGACAAGAATTTTAGGGTGCTTCAGTGAAAATACACAGTCACTGCAGCTGTAGCATTGCCCAGCTGTCAGTAGTGTATCTGCCTGCACGATGATTTAAATATGTCTTGATATTAGTTTAAAAATTTTCCTTTACTGAGGCTTTACATGTGTGTGTAGGAGAACATTAGAATAAATGTTGCTTTTTAAAATGCAATTTTAACTTCTCTTTATCCTTTCTTTCCACAGTATGTTGTGGTGAGCAGTAAAAAGATACTGTTCTACAATGATGAAAAAGACAAGGACCAGTCTAATCCGTCTATGGTACTAGATATAGAGTAAGTAAAGTTACTGGTAGTTTTGGATGCAAATTTAGAAAAGAGCCTTGTGTGTGAGATAACTGATAACAAATCTAAAAGCTTGAAATCAAAATTCCATACATAATTTTTAATTTCCCAAACTAGTTGGAAAATGTCTGTCTATCTGTATTTCAGCATGCTGTTAACAGAAGATACTGCTTTCTCTTTGTTCTACTATTGCTAAAAGTTAGAGAAAAGAGAAAGTATCATTGCTCATCTAGTTCAAAGCATTTCTAACTTTTCCAGATGGTTTCTGTTTAAAGTGATAAAATAAATTAATTGTGATCCCTTTACATTTGTTATACATGAGGAAAATTGTGTCAAATATCACTGAAGCCCATCACTGATATATGACTGTGATGTTTGAACAGCTGATGGACATTATAGGACCTTATAGAGTAGTAATTGAAAAAAGGTTTTAGAATTCATGAATAGGTCTGTAAGTGACTAACAAATACAGTGGTCTGGAAGGAATCTCAAACTCAGGAAGTGCTTAAGCTGCCAATTGCCTATAACCAGGAAAAGAGTTATTTTCTCTTATTCTCTTTTCATAAACATCTGTTACGGCTACTGTTGAAAACAGGATGTTGGGATAGATGGACTTGACTGAGTATAAGATGATGTCTGTTCCAATTTTAATAGCGTTTTCGACAGCTGGTGCCCCAGATTTCCTTTTGTGATGTTTTAGCATTGGTTGTTTATCAACTCATAACAATTTAGTAAAAAAAACTAGTTAGTAGTATTCTATGGTTACTTCCATACAGGTTTATCACTAGGCTATTCTATCAATAATGCTAGGGTACCTAGTGTTCTGAGGAGGAATTTGAAAGCCTTTTTCACACGCAAATTTGCCATGATGGATCTTGAGCTTGTTGTAAGGTAACCCTCTTTCCATGCTACAGAATATTTTGATCTTACTTGGGTAGACAAGATCTATATGGTTTATGAATTAATTCCTACAATCATATTGCAGCCTTGAAGTTGGTTGTATTGCTTGCATAAGCAAAATTTCCAAGAACTTCAAAGCAGTTCAATAACTGTTTTAAAACATACGTAGCCTTGTAGCATTTTCTGATTTATGTTTCTTCTAATTTAGTAAGCTGTTTCATGTCCGGCCTGTAACTCAAGGAGATGTATATAGAGCTGAAACTGAAGAAATTCCTAAAATATTCCAGGTAAAAAGAAGTTTATTCTCATGTCTGTTTAATTCTCTTGGAAGTTTGGCAGCTTCTTTGAAAAGGCTATAAAAGTACATAGTACTTCAACAATAACACAGCAGCATTCTTTTTCAGATTCTCTATGCTAATGAGGGGGAATGCAGGAAGGATTTGGAGGTAGAACCAGTACAGCCGGCAGAGAAGACAAATTTTCTAAATCACAAGGGCCATGAATTTATTCCCACATTATACCACTTTCCAGCCAACTGTGAGGCCTGTGCCAAACCTCTTTGGCATGTCTTCAAACCCCCTGCTGCTCTAGAATGTCGAAGATGCCATGTGAAGTGCCACAGAGACCACTTGGATAAAAAGGAGGAATTAATTGCACCATGCAAGGGTATACTCATGGTTTTTCTGTTCTGTATTCTCTTCATGGTTTAGCCACACCTGTAAAACTATTGGAGGCAAATAAAAGCACTTTAGTTTAAAACTAAACCTAAAATTAAAGTTTTATCATTTTAAATGTGGAAGATTAAAACAATAGGCTGTTACACTGCTTATGAACAGGCAGCTGTGGCAATCCTCTGTAGCCTTTCATGGTGTAACTGATGGGGCTCTGCTGGGAGCCCTGAAAACAAAAGGTTCCCTGGAGGTTTGTGCCCAAGCTCCCTGGTTCCCAAATCATTCTCTCTGTACTTATACCTGGCCCACATTAGGGACAATTGCAGTGGCTGCATCACCAAACTCTGCTAAGATCTTGCAGAGTGGTTCTTCAGCAGCGTCACAGATTGGAGTAAAGGTTTCTTCTCTGTGCTCCTGTGAAGTGGAGCGTTCAGGGTATGTACTCTGGAACTCGGCCATAAGGCATCTACACAACTTTTCAGCTTATTAAGACTGCAATTGGTGCAAGTTTTCTCATTTCTTGAATATTAATGGTAGACTCAAGAATCTTAATGCAGAGTGACAAATATTGAAGAACGTTATATTCATAATCTCCCCTGCTATTTGTTATCTTTCAAAAATATATAAATAAATCCAATACAAGTATGGATATTTGTTCTTTCCAGTGGCACAGTTAGTATGTCATAATTCTGATTTTGATAACAAGTCCTGATTTTCACTGAATCATTTTCCTCCTTTTACAGTAAGTTATGATGTAACTTCAGCAAGAGATATGCTGTTATTGGCATCCTGTCAAGATGAACAGAAGAAGTGGGTGACTCATTTAGTAAAGAAGATCCCTAAGACACCACCATCTACTTTTGTTCGTGCTTCTCCTAGAACTATGTCTACAAGATCCTCAGCAAATCAGTCATTCCGAAAAGTTGTTAAAAATACTTCTGGGAAAACCAGGTGAGAAATAAGCTACAAGAACTAAGTATCTGTTTGATTAAAGAAAAGGTCTGTGTATAAATCCTATTTAATGCGGAGTTGTGAAATAATTCCACAGTTACGACTGTTGAACTGCTGATCTAAATCTCTGCTCAAATCCCAAAGGAAGGAGCAGACAGAATTCTCTTGCTATCATGGTAAATTTATTGGTTCTTTGCATTTGGAAAGGTACCGTAGAGTTGGTACCTGGCCTGCCAATACATGCAAGGGAGCTGGTTGCATTTTGCCCTGTTTAAAGACAAGACTCAGCAAATATGTCAGCAATGGCATTTAACTGCAAGGAGGATCCACGTAGTCATCTCATCCATGGATTGACTCATAGAGCCTGTGTAAGCTATAAGGCTTGCGCAGATGGGAGTGAAGTGAAAAACTTACAGATTCTCAGTCTGTTGTTAGGACATTTCTTTTGTTGGAAGGCTGCTTAGGTACTGATTCCATTTTTTCTCCCTGCTTACTCATTCCCTGACTTCTATTGCAGCAGTTGTTTTTGTAAGCTGTTTGTGACCCTGTGCATTTGCTGGGGCAAGATGTAAAATATGTTTTCTTAATGTTAGGTTACTGTAAGCTGATTTCAACCTACCTTAGCTTCCTCCTATAGTATATGTGTCCCTTTCTCCCCAGATAGCGAATTGAATTGACAGTGTGAATGGAAACTAGTGTCTCAGTAGGGAAAGAGTCTTCCTAGATTGGCAGGGCTACCAAACCTTCCTTGCATGAAAAAACCCCAAACTTTTGCATGTAAAGAGGCACTGGGTGTATCATGAAACATCCTCCTGCAGAGGACCATATTTTATATGGTATTTCCAGTCAGTATAATTTACTACCAGATTTACATTTAAATTTTGCTGTCTATTCTCAGCTTTATTTGCCTCAAGACCCATTAAAAACAGTCTGTAGTGTCTGAAATAGTATCTCTGATTTTACTGAAAACTTTGTAAACAGATACAAAGGGTGCTGATTTTCTTGTCCCTAAGACTTATGTCCTAAAACATAAGCAGTCATAGAATCATAGAGTGGTTGGGGTTGGAAGGGACCTTTTAAAGATCACCTAGTTCCAATCCCCTTGCCATGGGGAAGGACACCTTCCACTAGATCAGCTCCATCTAATGTGGCCTTGAACATTCCCAGGGATCATAGTTTTGAGATAGTAATATATTCAGTGAAGGTTCTGAAGATAATTTCATTCAAGAAAATTACTTTAGGCCTCAAATACAAAGCTGTCAATATAAAAATCAGTAATGTTGCAGGCAGTTTGGTATTAAGAGATGATAATCAATGCAACAGCATGAGGAGACCAACATAAAAAGAAATCTGTGAGCAGCATGTGTTAAGAACATGTAGCTGTGCCAGAGCCTTTGGGGGAGAAGTCATTCTCACAAACACTGAACAAAGTCTCAGTTCACAAGTTACAGTTCAATTGGTAGGAATACAACAGAACCATGATGTAATTTTATGTTTATCAACACTGGCAGTAATCAAGCCAAAGTTCTGAAACACATAAACACTTCTGATGGGGAGATATCCTGGAAAGTGGGCAGTTTTACCTACTGTAAAAATCTGTTAAAAGTAAGGGTGAGGGCTGTGGAAAAGCACATAGTGATAAACCTGAGCTAAGAATGACTGTAAAATCAGAGTTTCCTCACTGAATAGTGGCCTCTTCCATATTGTACCAAAAAAAGACAAATTGGTAATTGTTACTTCCCGGGGGTTTCAATCATGTTTGTTATGTACTTATGTTGTGTGTACTTGTGCAACAGAATCTTGTTAAACTATTTATCTTGTCTACAAAGTGTCCATTTCTCTCAACTTCCAGAAAGTTTTATAAAGCTTTGTGGTATTTCCAAAGTTATTTTTTCCTTCAGTCCTCAATTTTCCAAGATTTACTGAAAAATGTTAGACCTCCAGAGGCTTTAGCCAGATCCTTTAAGACTAATTCCCCCAAAATCAACCAATCAACCAGCCAGAGGGGTTGGAAAGAATTATTTTTAATATGTCATTTACTTGCATAGTGTATTAACTGGAGGTGTTAATACTTAAGGTGTATTAACTGGAATAATCGAAAACAATATTCGGAAGATCCTAATTGTATGTTTTAGAAATCATCCTCTGTTTTTGAGTATACAGATTCTTTTCTCTGCCTTGTCAAGCCTTACCTTGGTAAAGAAAGTGCATATTTCTTTATTTCACATTTAGGTATTTAGAGTTGAAGACTTTCTTTTCCAATAGACTCTTCGAATTGTATTCTGGGTATGGTTTCCTTTCCATTTATCCTTACAAGGTCCTCTGGTAGCTGTAATAACCAGCTTTCATTCATACTCTTTAATGGAAGAAAATCCATTTTCTTAAATCAATTCTTTTTCACTCTCTCTTAATAGAAATGCTGTCTTGGAGTTTCCTTTAGCAAGGACAGCTTTGCAGCTAATCTACTATAGAATGAACAGATTTGCGTATTTGAAAATTTGTAGTAGCTCTTAAAGGAAAGGCTCAGTTTGGGGAGATCAGTTATCCAGACCATTTCTGTTATTAATCCTATTTGTCCTGTGACAGTGTTACAGAATCATAGAAATATGCAAGTAGTGAATGGAACTTTTTTAAGAAATGAGAAACACCATCATTAAAGCTCTGGTTTTAAAATCCTAAAGATCCAATGAGGATCCTAAAGATCTAATAGCTCACCAGCACCAGAAGGAGGATGGCTACACATTCCTGAGCTTTATCCTGTGTCAGTTCATGGTTCACGGATTACCAGAGTCAACTGATTTATTTTTAAGCAGAAAATTAATCCAGGAATGTTTTGACTAAAGGAGAGCCAAAAAACTCAAAGCATAACAACAAAAAAAAACCCCAACCCTCACGCCACAGAAGAAAAGCATGTGGTTTTCTGTTGGGTTCGGAAGTTGCAGTGGTTTGTGGAAGAGTCTCAAGAATGAAAGGAGGAAGGGTGAAGTCTTGCACTAGTGAAGTATCAGGTCAGATCAGCTGTTCAGAATACTTCAGTCTTGCATTTTCTGCATCTGCCCCAGTGTATTGCCTGTGTTACTACCCTTCCCCATCACCCAGGAAGATCTTCCAAGTTCTTGGGAAGAAATAAAGCTATGAGGTTTTCTGTCAATTCAGAAGCTAATACCTGCATGGTATCTTATCTCTTCAACTGCTTGGATTTTTCTAACAGACAGGATCCCACGGATGTGGATCAGACAGAAAACATTTACATCACTCTTTTAGACTGACCCCAAATCTGTCAGTGAGTATGATGACATAACTGATATTAGAATCTTGGTTCTTAATGTTGTCAAATACTGACAGAGCTTCTTAGAACAAACAGTTAATTACAGCAAACTCTGTTTTAATGCTGCACATTGTAGGCACTGAGTATGGGGGAAGAATCATATTGAGCTTAAGCCATTTAGAGAGGCACAGCACTTGACCAGCAAGGGTGCTGGGTATGTGCGTGCTCCCGGCCTGTTGTGCTGCATGGAGATGTGTGCAGGGGGCAGGCGGGGAGCCCCTGCACCTTGCTGATGCTTGAGGAGCTGCTTGTGGCATGCTCTGTCCCCATCAGACAGCTGCCACTGGGTTGTCTAGGATGTAATGGGGCTTCTGTGGCACCTGCAGGGCAGTGTGAGCAACTAATGAAATGATTCAGAGTTATACTGATCAAAGAAGCATTAGGCAAAGGCCAGATAGGAACTTCTCTTTCTGGCTATTCTACTGTGGACATTTTTGTGGCTTTCTCAGACAAATTTGTTGTTAGTTGTATCTATGAAGTAGACAAGTGCTGCTGTGATGGAGTATGCCCAGCCTGTGCCCTCATACCATTGCATATTTCACCCCATATGTTTAGAACGAAGAGGCATTGGATTTATTTGATTTATTTTAGGAAAATTCACTTCCAATATACCAGATGTTTAAATTTAGATTATTAAATAAATTTGCAATGGATCTTATGTACTGAACACTTACTGGCATGGTAGCTGAGCTAATCTGATTTCCCCTTTGTGTCTTCCTTCCCTGCTTTTCTGTCACTGGATCCTGGGGAAGTGCTTGAAATGATCCATTTTGGACCCTTCCATGAAGGTCCACAATTCAGTTTCCTGACTGTCAAAAATATGTAGACTTACTTTGCTGAGCCTAGTGAGTGGATCAGCGTGCTAAGAAGTGCAGTGATTGCCAAAGCTGAGGGCAGGTAAATAGGAGGGTCAGGAAGGTAATAAAGTGAGGAAACAGCAGTAAGAGCAGGCTCCTTTCCTTTCAGGAGGCAGCAAACTGTTAGATCTGCTTTTCTGAACTCAAGACAATGCTCCCTGCAGTTCTCCTCCTCACCTCTTAGGCGGGGGAGTAGGAGAAGCAGTGATGATTTGTATGGGATACACATGTTTAGCTGTTACTAAGTATCTGAATATTGTTCTCTTGTCAGGCAGTATAGCAGAACTTGCCCTCGGTGATGGAGTCCTACCATGTAAGCAGGCATTACCTATTTTGTCGAATGGATACAGACATTAACACATGCTTGAAGACATTTCAGTACATTTCATTCGGGGTCTGACCCACCTTTCTTTGCAGTTGGTAGACAGCACTTCCTTGACTTAATGGAGAGGTGTCTCAGACCCATTGAAAGAAGCTTCACATATAAAAGTTCATCTTAAGTTCTATTCCTC